>NC_042957.1:6848775-6943377 GCF_901001165.1 Salmo trutta | reverse complement strand
CCTAAACACACACACACCTACTCCTAAACACACACACACCTACTCCTAAACACACACACACCTACTCCTAAACACACACACACACACACACACACCTACTCCTAAACACACACACACACACACACACACCTATTCCTAAACACACACACACACACACACACACCTACTCCTAAACACACACACACACACACACACCTACTCCTAAACACACACACACACACACACCTACTCCTAAACACACACACACACACCTACTCCTAAACACACACACACACACACCTACTCCTAAACACACACACACACACACACCTACTCCTAAACACACACACACACCTACTCCTAAACACACACACACACACACACCTACTCCTAAACACACACACACACACACACCTACTCCTAAACACACACACACACCTACCCCTAAACACACACCACACACACACAGCTACTCCTAAACACACACACACACACACACACCTACTCCTAAACACACACACACACACACCTACTCCTAAACACACACACACACACACCTATTCCTAAACACACACACACACACACCTACTCCTAAACACACACACACCTACTCCTAAACACACACACACACACACATACTCCTAAACACACACACACACACACACACCTACTCCTAAACACACACACACCTACTCCTAAACACACACACACACACACACACCTACTCCTAAACACACACACCTACTCCTAAACACAAACACACACACACCTACTCCTAAACACACACACACACACACACACACCTACTCCTAAACACACACACACACACCTACTCCTAAACACACCTACTCCTAAACACACACACACACACCTACTCCTAAACACACCTACTCCTAAACACACACACACACACCTACTCAGTTAAATGCATCCATCCATCAGTCTGGTAGTTTGCTGTGTTGAAACTTTACCTCGGTCGCATTTGGTATTTATCTGCTGGTACATTACGTTTAAAGTGAAGCTTCAGGCCAGAACTGAATAACACAGAGAGGCTAGCACACACACACACACACACACACACACACACACACACACACACACACACACACACACAGAGAGAGAGAGAGAGAGAGAGACCCTCCTCTCTGTCACATATTATAGAAAGAATGTTTGTGCATGTGTGTTTGTGTGCGTATCTGCAGCTGTGGGTGACAGTAGTGCTTTCCCATGGCTCTTCCTGTATGAAACGGCTGTTGGCTTTGACAGCACTGACAGTCTTACACTTCCTCCATACTCCTCTTCTTCCTGTCATAACACACACACACACACACACACACACACACACACACACACACACACACATATATATATATATATATATATACACACACACACTTCTAAGAGCCACAGGTACTGTTAAAACCCCATTTTCAATGTCTCTTCAGCAATGTCAAATCAGATTACCTCGTCTACACAATGCCATACAGATCTACACTACATGACCAAAAGTATGTGGACACCTGCTCGTCAAACATCTCATTCCAAAATCATGGGCATTAATATGGAATTGGTCCCCCCTTTGCTGCTTTAACAGCCTCCACTCTTCTGGGAAGGCTTTCCACTAGATGTTGGAACATTGCTGCGGGGACTTGCTTCCATTCAGCCACAAGAGCATTAGTGAGGTCAGACACAGATGTTGGATGATTAGGCCTGGCTCGCTGTCGGTGATCCAATTCATCCCAAAGGTGTTCGATGGGGTTGAGGTCAGGGCTCTGTGCAGGCTAGTCAAGTTCTTCCACACTGATCTCGACAAACCATTTCTGTATGGACTTCGTTTTGTGCAAGGGGGCATTGTCATGTTGAAACAGGAAAGGGCCTTTCCCAAATTGTTGCCACAAAGTTGGAAGCACAGAATCATCTAGAATGTCATTGTAGGCTGTAGTGTTAAGATTTCCCTTCACTGGAACTAAGGGGACCGAACCATGAAAAACAGCCCCAGACCATTATTCCTCCTCCACCAAACTTTACAGTTGGCACTATGCATTGGTGCAGGTAGCGTTCTCTTGCCATCCGACAAACCCAGATTCGTTTGTCGTACTGCCAGATGGTGAAGCATGATTCATCACTTCAGAGAACGTGTTTCCACTGCTCCAGAGTCCAATGGCGGTGAGCTTTACACCACTCCAGTCGACGTTTGGCATTGCACATGGTGATCTTAGGCTTGTGTGTGGCTGCTCGGCAATGGAAACCCATTTCATGAAGCTCCAGACGAACAGTTATTGTGCTGACGTTTCTTCCAGAGGCAGTTTGGAACTCGGTAGTGATTGTTGCAACCGAGTACAGGTCCCGTTCTATGAGCTTGTGTGGCCTACCACTTTTCTGCTGAGCCGTTGTTGCTCCTCGACGTTTCCACTTCACAATAACAGCACTTACAGTTGACAGGGGCAGCTCTAGCAAGGCAGAAATGTGACGAATTGACTTGTTGGAAAGGAGGCATCCTATGACGTGCTGCGTTGAAAGTCACTGAGCTCTTCAGTCAGGCCATTCTACTGCCAATGTTTGTCTATGGAGATTGCATGGCTGTGGGCTCATCAGCAACGGGTGTGGCTGAAATAGCCAAATCCACTAATTTGAAGGGGTGTATAACCAGTATAGCCCAGTCCAGTATAACCCAGCCCAGTCCAGTATAACCCAGCCCAGTCCAGTATAACCCAGCCCAGTCCAGTATAACCCAGTCCAGTATAACCCAGCCCAACCCAGTATAACCCAGTCCAGTATAACCCAGTCCAGTATAACCCAGCCCAGTCCAGTATAACCCAGCCCAGTCCAGTATAACCCAGCCCAGCCCAGTATAACCCAGCCCAGTATAACCCAGTCCAGTATAACCCAGTCCAGTATAACCCAGTCCAGTCCAGTATAACCCAGCCCAGCCCAGTATAACCCAGTCCAGTATAACCCAGCCCAGTATAACCCAGTCCAGTCCAGTATAACCCAGCCCAGTATAACCCAGCCCAGTCCAGTATAACCCAGCCCAGTATAACCCAGCCCAGTATAACCCAGCCCAGTATAACCCAGTCCAGTATAACCCAGCCCAGTATAACCCAGCCCAGTATAACCCAGCCCAGTATAACCCAGCCCAGTATAACCCAGCCCAGTCCAGTATAACCCAGTCCAGTATAACCCAGCCCAGTATAACCCAGCCCAGTATAACCCAGCCCAGCCCAGTATAACCCAGTCCAGTATAACCCAGCCCAGTCCAGTATAACCCAGTCCAGCCCAGTATAACCCAGCCCAGTATAACCCAGCCCAGTATAACCCAACCCAGTCCAGTATAACCCAGCCCAGTATAACCCAACCCAGCCCAGTATAACCCAGCCCAGTATAACCCAACCCAGCCCAGTATAACCCAGCCCAGTATAACCCAGCCCAGTATAACCCAACCCAGTCCAGTATAACCCAGCCCAGTATAACCCAGCCCAGTATAACCCAGCCCAGCCCAGTATAACCCAGCCCAGTATAACCCAGCCCAGTATAACCCAGCCCAGTATAACCCAGTCCAGTATAACCCAGTCCAGTATAACCCAGCCCAGCCCAGTATAACCCAGTCCAGTATAACCCAGCCCAGTCCAGTATAACCCAGTCCAGTCCAGTATAACCCAGTCCAGTATAACCCAGCCCAGCCCAGTATAACCCAGTCCAGTATAACCCAGCCCAGTATAACCCAGCCCAGTATAACCCAGCCCAGTATAACCCAGTCCAGTATAACCCAGCCCAGTATAACCCAGTCCAGCCCAGTATAACCCAGCCCAGTCCAGTATAACCCAGCCCAGTATAACCCAGCCCAGCCCAGTATAACCCAGCCCAGTATAACCCAGCCCAGTATAACCCAGCCCAGTATAACCCAGCCCAGTATAACCCAGCCCAGTATAACCCAGCCCAGCCCAGTATAACCCAGCCCAGCCCAGTATAACCCAGCCCAGCCCAGTATAACCCAGCCCAGCCCAGTATAACCCAGCCCAGCCCAGTATAACCCAGCCCAGTATAACCCAGTCCAGTATAACCCAACCCAGTATAACCCAGCCCAGCCCAGTATAACCCAGCCCAGTATAACCCAGCCCAGTATAACCCAGCCCAGCCCAGTATAACCCAGTCCAGTATAACCCAGCCCAGTCCAGTATAACCCAGCCCAGTATAACCCAGTCCAGTATAGCCCAGCCCAGTATAACCCAGCCCAGTATAACCCAGTCCAGTATAACCCAGTCCAGCCCAGTATAACCCAGCCCAGTATAACCCAGCCCAGCCCAGTATAACCCAGCCCAGTATAACCCAGCCCAGTATAACCCAGCCCAGTATAACCCAACCCAGTATAACCCAACCCAGTATAACCCAGCCCAGCCCAGTATAACCCAGTCCAGTATAACCCAGCCCAGTCCAGTATAACCCAGCCCAGTCCAGTATAACCCAGTCCAGTCCAGTATAACCCAGTCCAGTATAACCCAGCCCAGCCCAGTATAACCCAGTCCAGTATAACCCAGTCCAGTATAACCCAGCCCAGTATAACCCAGCCCAGTATAACCCAGTCCAGTATAACCCAGTCCAGTATAACCCAGTCCAGTATAACCCAGCCCAGTATAACCCAGCCCAGTATAACCCAGTCCAGTATAACCCAGTCCAGTATAACCCAGCCCAGTATAACCCAGCCCAGTATAACCCAGTCCAGTATAACCCAGTCCAGTATAACCCAGTCCAGTATAACCCAGTCCAGTATAACCCAGCCCAGTATAACCCAGCCCAGTATAACCCAGTCCAGTATAACCCAGTCCAGTATAAAGCCACAGGGATCCTGTAAATCAGTTTTGTATGTAATTCTGAAGATTACAGCCCAGTGCTGGTCAGTTCAGCCAAGCATCACTCAATCTCTCTCATCCTCTTCTCTGACCTCTTGACCCCTCAATCTCTTCTGGTGACGTGTCCCCTCCTCTCCTCCATCCTGAAATAACATCAGTCATGGTCACACCACACACACACGGAGACACACACACACACGGAGACACACACACACACACGGAGACACACACGGAGACACACACACACAGGGAGACACACACAGACACACGGAGACACACACTCGTTAGAGAGAAGGCAGACTGCACAGAAGACAACTGCTGAGGGGAGAAATATGGTTGAAATCATTCTCTGTTTACCATGGGCTGTTGTTACAACACTTCTACTGTTCATCATCATCATCATCTCTCTACAGTCCCTCTCTGTTTACCATGGGCTGCTGTTACAACACTTCTACTGTTCATCATCATCATCATCATCTCTCCAGTCCCTCTCTGTTTACCATGGGCTGCTGTTACAACACTTCTACTGTTCATCATCATCATCATCATCATCTCTCTACAGTCCCTCTCTGTTTACCATGGGCTGCTGTTACAACACTTCTACTGTTCATCATCATCATCATCATCATCTCTCTACAGTCCCTCTCTGTTTACCATGGGCTGCTGTTACAACACTTCTACTGTTCATCATCATCATCATCATCTCTCCAGTCCCTCTCTGTTTACCATGGGCTGTTGTTACAACACTTCTACTGTTCATCATCATCATCATCTCTCTACAGTCCCTCTCTGTTTACCATGGGCTGCTGTTACAACACTTCTACTGTTCATCATCATCATCATCTCTCTACAGTCCCTCTCTGTTTACCATGGGCTGCTGTTACAACACTTCTACTGTTCATCATCATCATCATCATCTCTCTACAGTCCCTCTCTGTTTACCATGGGCTGCTGTTACAACACTTCTACTGTTCATCATCATCATCATCATCTCTCTACAGTCCCTCTCTGTTTACCATGGGCTGCTGTTACAACACTTCTGCTGTTCATCATCATCATCATCATCTCTCTACAGTCCCTCTCTGTTTACCATGGGCTGTTGTTACAACACTTCTACTGTTCATCTTCATCATCATCATCATCTCTCTACAGTCCCTCTCTGTTTACCATGGGCTGCTGTTACAACACTTCTACTGTTCATCATCATCATCTCTCTACCGTCCCTCTCTGTTTTCTCTGCTCTCTGCATTATCTCTCTACAGTCCCTCTGTTTTCTCTGTTCTCTGCATTATCTCTCTACAGTCCCTCTGTTTTCTCTGCTCTCTGCATTATCTCTCTACAGTCCCTCTCTGTTTTCTCTGCATTATCTCCCCTACTTTATCCCCTCTCTTTCTCTTGCACACACGAACCACCCCACATAGCCGTGTCGTCCCCTGGGTTCGTTGCTCACTAATTGCCTGTTCTGTCTATTGCTGTGTGGCTGTTGTGTAACACCTGGCCAATTACGTTATATAGACTTGTTTATTTACACACACAGTTATACATACACACACACACAACCGCAGACAACTGTAGACAACTGCAGACAACCACAGACAGGCACACACACTGTGCGTATGGTTGTGGAAGAATTGTAGCTAGTTTTTCAAGATGTATGGCTCTAAGGACCATGTACGGAAACCTGTGGGATAATTGTGTGTGTGTGTGTGTGTGTGTGTGTGTGTGTGTGTGTGTGTGTGTGTGTGTGTGTGTGTGTGTGTGTGTGTTTTAGATGGTCCTGTGTCTAAGTCTGGTCCTGGGTACTCCGGAGCTCCACGCATCCAGAGGCAGGAGCAGGTCATCCACCACTCCCCCAAGAAGAGCTCCCAGGTCAGGCTTCACTCTGCACAACACTCCCCTGTCCTCACCTCAACCAGGGTGGAGGACCATACATACAGTACTTCCTAACCCACCCATTTAACCATTTGGGATGCATCTCAATAGTCCAAAATTACTTTCTGTCCTCATCTACTCTACTTCATCTGACCTGAAGACAGGTTCTCTTGTCCAGGTCTTTCAGACTATTCAGATGACTCCTTTATGTTGAATAAAACCCTCTGCTGTAGCTGACTCCTGTCTAACCCATCTCTCAACCCCCCCCCCCCAGCCTGAGGGTCCTTCCCCCTCCCAGCCTGAGGGTCCCTACTCCAGCAGTAACACCCTGTCCAGCACGGCTTCGAGCGGGGGCCACAGCGACAACGACAAGTGGTTCGACCTGGGGGGCCCCAGGGGACCAGGGGAGGCCCCTGCCTCTGAACCCAACGGCCTGGGAGGGGGGTACCTCCAAGGGGCCTCGGCCGACAGCGGGATAGACACCTCATCCTACGCAGGAGGGGGTGGGGGCCACTCACACCCCCACCAGGAGAGTTCTACTTCCCTCTTGGCTCCTGGGGGTAGAGAGGGGAGGGACAGAGCTCCATCCCCCTGGCATAGCCCCACTGAGGGGTGCAGGAGGGTCCTGGAGAGGTCCTCCCCGGCAGCAGAGAGCTCACAACCCCCAGGGGAGAGAGGGGAGAGAGGAGAGAGAGGAGAAGGGACGGCTAGGACTCCTCCTACACGCCTACTGGTTAGAGATGGCAGCTCGTACAGTCTGAGTGATGCAGGATCGCACTCCAGGTATGGATGGGTGGTTTGGACAAGACTTACACACAGCAGACTTACACACAGCAGACTTACACACAGCAGGCATACACACAGCAGACTTACACACAGCAGACTTACACACAGCAGACTTACACACAGCAGACTTACACACAGCAGACTTACACACAGCAGACTTACACACAGCAGACTTACACACAGCAGACTTACACACAGCAGACTTACACACAGCAGGCATACACACAGCAGGCAGGCATACACACAGCAGGCAGGCATACACACAGCAGGCAGGCTTACACACAGCAGGCTTACACACAGCAGGCATACACACAGCAGGCATACACACAGCAGACTTACACACAGCAGACTTACACACAGCAGACTTACACACAGCAGACTTACACACAGCAGACTTACACACATACACAACCTCCATGGAGTCATTTGACCATGACATTAGCTAGGTCCTTCACCTCTCTTTCTAGCGAAGCTTGAATAATATTTATTTCTGTGAAGTAGTAGAGCTGAAATGGATGTACAGTATCGTCAGTCACAAAGGAAACAGTGTCAACAGTATCGTCAGTCACAAAGGAAACCGTGTCAACATTATCGTCAGTCACAAAGGGAAACAGTGTCAACAGTATCGTCAGTCACAAAGGGAAACAGAGTCAACAGTATCGTCAGTCACAAAGGGAAACAGTGTCAACAGTATCGTCAGTCACAAAGGGAAACAGTATCAACAGTATCGTCAGTCACAAAGGGAAACAGTGTCAACAGTATCGTCAGTCACAAAGGGAAACAGTGTCAACAGTATCGTCAGTCACAAAGGGAAACAGTGTCAACAGTATCGTCAGTCACAAAGGGAAACAGTGTCAACAGTATCGTCAGTCACAAAGGGAAACAGTGTCAACAGTATCGTCAGTCACAAAGGAAACCCTGTCAACAGTATCGTCAGTCACAAAGGGAAACAGTGTCAACAGTATCGTCAGTCACAAAGGGAAACAGTGTCAACAGTATCGTCAGTCACAAAGGGAAACAGTGTCAACAGTATCGTCACTCACAAAGGAAACCGTGTCAACAGTATCGTCAGTCACAAAGGGAAACAGTGTCAACAGTATCGTCAGTCACAAAGGAAACCGTGTCAACAGTATCGTCACTCACAAAGGAAACCGTGTCAACAGTATCGTCAGTCACAAAGGGAAACAGTGTCAACAGTATCGTCAGTCACAAAGGAAACCCTGTCAACAGTATCGTCAGTCACAAAGGGAAACAGTAGCACAATACAGTGGTGTTGGTTTGATATTTTGATACTGTAGCGGAACACAGTGACTGTTCCAGAAGTAGAGGATGATGAACACCTGTAGTCCATTCATGTCATCCTCTGCTCTGACGTTGGTAGAGAAACCACTATGTAACTCTGTAATCTCTACTAGTCTACTGCGGAATCTGCAGATCAGCCTTTCTAAAAATGGGTTTTTAGCTCCTAGTTATTAGCTCAAAGTCTAGATTATGTTTTTAGCTTAGTTATTAGTTCAAAGTCTAGATTATGTCCATGCCAGAGATTACAGAACTTTGGCCCTCCATGGCCGCTCGTTGAATCTCCCTGCAGTGACCTTTCTCTTCTCTCTTCTGCCCCTGTCCTCCTCCCTTCCTCCCTCTTTCTCTCTTCTCTCCTCTCCCCCTGTCGTCCTCCTCCCTTCCTCCCTCTTTCTCTCTTCTCTCCGCTCCCCCTGTCCTCCTCCTCCTCCCTACCTCCCTCTTTCTCCCTTCTCCCTTCTCTCCTCTTCCCCGTCCTCCCTTCCTCCCTCTTTCTCCCTTCTCTCCTCTCCCCCTGTCCTCCTCCTCCCTTCCTCCCTCTTTCTCTCTTCTCTCCTCTCCCCCTTCCCCCCCCTCCCTCTTTCTCTCTTCTCTCTTCTCCCCCTGTCCTCCTCCTCCCTTCCTCCCTCTTTCTCTCTTCTCTCCTCTCCCCCTGTCGTCCTCCTCCCTTCCTCCCTCTTTCTCTCTTCTCTCCGCTCCCCCTGTCCTCCTCCTCCTCCCTACCTCCCTCTTTCTCCCTTCTCCCTTCTCTCCTCTTCCCCGTCCTCCCTTCCTCCCTCTTTCTCCCTTCTCTCCTCTCCCCCTGTCCTCCTCCTCCCTTCCTCCCTCTTTCTCTCTTCTCTCCTCTCCCCCTGTCCTCCTCCTCCCTCTTTCTCTCTTCTCTCCGCTCCCCCTGTCCTCCTCCTCCCTTCCTCCCTCTTTCTCCCTTCTCTCCTCTCCCCCTGTCCTCCTCCTCCCTTCCTCCCTCTTTCTCCCTTCTCTCCTCTCCCCCTGTCCTCCTCCTCCCTTCCTCCCTCTTTCTCCCTTCTCTCCTCTCCCCCTGTCCTCCTCCTCCCTTCCTCCCTCTTTCTCCCTTCTCTCCTCTCCCCCTGTCCTCCTCCTCGCTTCCTCCCTCTTTCTCTCTTCTCTTCTCTCCCCCTGTCCTCCTCCTCCCTTCCTCCCTCTTTTCTCCCTTCTCTCCTCTCCCACTGTCCTCCTCTCCCCCCCCACCCCCCTTCCTCCTCTCCAGTTCCAGAGGTCACTCCCCCCGTGAGGACTCGTCTTCCTCGGCCACCTCCCCTTGCTCCCAGACGTCGGTCTCTCCCGCCCCCAAGACCTTCTACCCCCGTCAGGGAGCCGCCTCCAAGTACCTCATCGGCTGGAGGAAGCCAGGATCCACCATCAACTCTGTCGACTTCGGAGATAACCGCAAGTAAGACCAGGAGGAAGTGGCCTTGCACCTGAGAATTAGAGTAGTTCCTCTTTCAGGACTTTATCGCCACCTTGTGGCTAAAAAGAATATTACATACACTGACTATAGACAACTACTGTCATTATACACTGACTATAGACCACTACTGTCATTATACACTGACTATAGACAACTACTGACATTATACACTGACTATAGACACTGACTATAGACAACTACTGACATTATACACTGACTATAGACAACTACTGACATTATACACTGACTATAGACAACTACTGTCATTATACACTGACTATAGACAACTACTGACATTATACACTGACTATAGACAACTACTGACATTAGACACTGACTATAGACAACTACTGTCATTATACACTGACTATAGACACTGACTATAGACAACTACTGTCATTATACACTGACTATAGACAACTACTGTCATTATACACTGACTATAGACAACTACTGACATTATACACTGAATATAGACAACTACTGACATTATACACTGACTATAGACACTGACTATAGACACTGAATATAGACAACTACTGACATTATACACTGAATATAGACAACTACTGACATTATACACTGACTATAGACAACTACTGACATTATACACTGACTATAGACAACTACTGACATTATACACTGACTATAGACACTGACTATAGACAACTACTGTCATTATACACTGAATATAGACAACTACTGTCATTATACACTGACTATAGACAACTACTGTCATTATACACTGACTATAGACACTGACTATAGACAACTACTGTCATTATACACTGAATATAGACAACTACTGTCATTATACACTGACTATAGACAACTACTGTCATTATACACTGACTATAGACAACTACTGACATTATACACTGACTATAGACAACTACTGACATTATACACTGAATATAGACACTGAATATAGACAACTACTGTCATTATACACTGACTATAGACAACTACTGACATTATACACTGACTATAGACAACTACTGACATTATAAACTGACTATAGACACTGAATATAGACAACTACTGTCATTATACACTGACTATAGACAACTACTGACATTATACACTGACTATAGACACTGACTATAGACAACTACTGTCATTATACACTGACTATAGACAACTACTGACATTATACACTGACTATAGACAACTACTGACATTATACACTGACTATAGACAACTACTGTCATTATACACTGACTATAGACAACTACTGTCATTATACACTGACTATAGACAACTACTGACATTATACACTGACTATAGACACTGACTATAGACAACTACTGACATTATACAGTGAATTTGAGTGAGTTCATTTGCATGATATTGGGCTTTATGTATGATCCGGATTGTGTCTATAACTTGATTAAATGCCTTTTACTTGAATATCACAGCTAACAAAGTTATTGGACAGTCACATTGCTATGTCTTTTGCTTGGCTGTATTATCTGACCCCTGACCCCTGTTTGTTTTTGTGTGTCCCCAGGAAGTCTCCAGGGGAGGGAGGAGGAGAGGGGAGTGGCAGCGGAGGACGAGGGGGTCATAGCAGGCCCCATCATGCCCTCCAACCACACCTCACCCACGCTAAGACCACCGTGGAGGACGATATGAAGAGACTGAGTCCAGACAGCCCTCCCAAACACAGACGACACAAGGTCAAGGACAAGGTACAGGATATTAGCTTGTAACATTGTGGGTGAATCTTCCCTCCCCCCCACATACTGCAACCATACTCAAACTGTTAAAGACAGCAGATTAGAGTACAGATTGGATTTATAATCATCCTGCATGTTATTATTTAAATCGTCCTCCATCATGTCATAACTTTAATCCTCCATCATGTTATGACTTTAATCCTCCATCATGTCATAACTTTAGTCCTCCATGTCATAACTTTAATCCTCCATCATGTCATGACTTTAATCCTCCATCATGTCACGACTTTAGTCCTCCATCATGTCACAACTTTAGTCCTCCATCATGTCATGACTTTAATCCTCCATCATGTCATAACTTTAATCCTCCATCATGTTATGACTTTAATCCTCCATCATGTCATAACTTTAGTCCTCCATGTCATAACTTTAATTCTCCATCATGTCATGACTTTAATCCTCCATCATGTCACGACTTTACATTTACATTTACATTTAAGTCATTTAGCAGACGCTCTTATCCAGAGCGACTTACAAATTGGTGCATTCACCTATAATATCCAGTAGAACAAACACTTTACAATAGTGCATCTAAATCCTTTAAAGGGGGGGGGGGTTAGAAGGATTACTTTATCCTATCCCAGGTATTCCTTAAAGAGGTGGGGTTTCAGGTGTCTCCGGAAGGTGGTGATTGACTCCGCTGTCCTGGCATCGTGAGGGAGATTGTTCCACCATTGGGGTGCCAGAGCGGCGAACAGTTTTGACTGGGCTGAGCGGGAACTGTGCTTCCTCAGAGGTAGGGAGGCGAGCAGGCCAGAGGTGGATGAACGCAGTGCCCTTGTTTGGGTGTAGGGCCTGATCAGAGCCTGAAGGTACGGAGGTGCCGTTCCCCTCACAGCTCCGTAGGCAAGCACCATGGTCTTGTAGCGGATGCGAGCTTCAACTGGAAGCCAGTGGAGAGAGCGGAGGAGCGGGGTGACGTGAGAGAACTTGGGAAGGTTGAACACCAGACGGGCTGCGGCGTTCTGGATGAGTTGTAGGGGTTTGATGGCACAGGCAGGGAGCCCAGCCAACAGCGAGTTGCAGTAATCCAGACGGGAGATGACAAGTGCCTGGATTAGGACCTGCGCCGCTTCCTGTGTGAGGCAGGGTCGTACTCTGCGAATGTTGTAGAGCATGAACCTACAGGATCGGGTCACCGCCTTGATGTTAGTGGAGAACGACAGGGTGTTGTCCAGGATCACGCCAAGGTTCTTAGCACTCTGGGAGGAGGACACAAGGGAGTTGTCAACCGTGATGGCGAGATCATGGAACGGGCAGTCCTTCCCCGGGAGGAAGAGCAGCTCCGTCTTGCCGAGGTTCAGCTTGAGGTGGTGATCCGTCATCCCCACTGATATGTCTGCCAGACATGCAGAGATGCGAATCGCCACCTGGTTGTCAGAAGGGGGAAAGGAGAAGATTAATTGTGTGTCGTCTGCATAGCAATGATAGGAGAGACCGTGTGAGGATATGACAGAGCCAAGTGACTTGGTGTATAGCGAGAATAGGAGAGGGCCTAGAACAGAGCCCTGGGGGACACCAGTGGTGAGAGCACGTGGTGCGGAGACAGCTTCTCGCCACGCCACCTGGTAGGAGCGACCTGTCAGGTAGGACGCAATCCAAGCGTGGGCCGCGCCGGAGATGCCCAGCTCGGAGAGGGTGGAGAGGAGGATCTGATGGTTCACAGTATCAAAGGCAGCAGATAGGTCTAGAAGGATGAGAGCAGAGGAGAGAGAGTTAGTTTTAGCAGTGCGGAGAGCCTCCGTGACACAGAGAAGAGCAGTCTCAGTTGAATGCCCAGTCTTGAAACCTGACTGATTAGGATCAAGAAGGTCGTTCTGAGAGAGATAGCAGGAGAGCTGGCCAAGGACGGCACGTTCAAGAGTTTTGGAGAGAAAAGAAAGAAGGGATACTGGTCTGTAGTTGTTGACATCGGAGGGATCGAGTGTAGGTTTTTTCAGGAGGGGTGCAACTCTCGCTCTCTTGAAGACGGAAGGGACGTAGCCAGCGGTCAAGGATGAGTTGATGAGCGAGGTGAGGTAGGGGAGAAGGTCTCCGGAAATGGTCTGGAGAAGAGAGGAGGGGATAGGGTCAAGTGGGCAGGTTGTTGGGCGGCCGGCCGTCACAAGACGCGAGATTTCATCTGGAGAGAGAGGGGAGAAAGAGGTCAAAGCACAGGGTAGGGCAGTGTGAGCAGGACCAGCGGTGTCGCTTGACTTAGCAAACGAGGATCGGATGTCGTCAACCTTCTTTTCAAAATGGTTGACGAAGTCATCCGCAGTGAGGGAGGAGGGGGGGGAGGGGGAGGAGGATTCAGGAGGGAGGAGAAGGTAGCAAAAAGCTTCCTAGGGTTAGAGGCAGATGCTTGGAATTTAGAGTGGTAGAAAGTGGCTTTAGCAGCAGAGACAGAAGAGGAAAATGTAGAGAGGAGGGAGTGAAAGGATGCGAGGTCCGCAGGGAGGCGAGTTTTCCTCCATTTCCGCTCGGCTGCCCGGAGCCCTGTTCTGTGAGCTCGCAGTGAGTCGTCGAGCCACGGAGCAGGAGGGGAGGACCGAGCCGGCCTGGAGGATAGGGGACAGAGAAAATCAAAGGATGCAGAGAGGGAGGAGAGGAGGGTTGAGGAGGCAAAATCAGGAGATAGGTTGGAGAAGGTTTGAGCAGAGGGAAGAGATGATAGGATGGAAGAGGAGAGAGTAGCAGGAGAGAGAGAGCGAAGGTTGGGACGGCGCAATACCATCCGAGTAGGGGCAGAGTGAGAAGTTTTTGATGAGAGCGAGAGGGAAAAGGATACAAGGTAGTGGTCGGAGACTTGGAGAGGAGTTGCAATGAGATTAGTGGAAGAACAGCATCTAGTAAAGATGAGGTCAAGCGTATTGCCTGCCTTGTGAGTAGGGGGGGAAGGTGAGAGGGTGAGGTCAAAAGAGGAGAGGAGTGGAAAGAAGGAGGCAGAGAGGAATGAGTCGAAGGTAGACGTGGGGAGGTTAAAGTCACCCAGAACTGTGAGAGGTGAGCCATCCTCAGGGAAGGAACTTATCAAGGCGTCAAGCTCATTGATGAACTCTCCAAGGGAACCTGGAGGACATTAGTCCTCCATGTCACAACTTTAGTCCTCCATCATGTCATAACTTTAGTCCTCCATCATGTCACAACTTTAGTCCTCCATCATATCATAACTTTAATCCTCCATCATGTCATGACTTTAATCCTCCATCATGTCATGACTTTAGTCCTCCATCATGTCATGACTTTAGTCCTCCATCATGTCATAACTTTAGTCCTCCATCATGTCACAACTTTAGTCCTCCATCATATCATAACTTTAATCCTCCATCATGTCATGACTTTAATCCTCCATCATGTCATGACTTTAGTCCTCCATCATGTCATGACTTTAGTCCTCCATCATGTCATGACTTTAGTCCTCCATCATGTCATGACTTTAGTCCTCCATCATGTCATGACTTTAATCCTCCATCATGTCATAACTTTAATCCTCCATCATGTCATAACTTTAATCCTCCGTCATGACTTTAGTCCTCCATCATGTCATGACTTTAATCCTCCATCATGTCATGACTTTAATCCTCCATGTCACGACTTTAATCCTCCATCATGTCACGACTTTAATCGTCCATCGTATCATGACTTTAATCCTCCATCATGTCATGACTTTAATCCTCCATCATGTCATGACTTTAATCCTCCATCATGTCATGACTTTAATCCTCCATCATGTTATCACTTTAATCCGCCATCATGTCATGACTTTAATCCTCCATCATGTCATGACTTTAGTCCTCCATCATGTCATGACTTTAGTCCTCCATCATGTCATGACTTTAGTCCTCCATGTCATGACTTTAATCCACCATCATGTCATGACTTTAATCCTCCATCATGTCATAACTTTAGTCCTCCATCATGTCATAACTTTAATCCTCCATCATGTCATGACTTTAGTCCTCCATCATGTCATGACTTTAGTCCTCCATCATGTCATGACTTTAGTCCTCCATCATGTCATGACTTTAGTCCTCCATCATGTCATGACTTTAGTCCTCCATCATGTCATGACTTTAGTCCTCCATGTCATGACTTTAATCCACCATCATGTCATGACTTTAATCCTCCATCATGTCAAGACTTTAATCCTCCATCATGTCATAACTTTAATCCTCCATGTTATAACTTTAACCCTCCATGTTATAACTTTAATCCTCCATCATGTCATAACTTTAATCCTCCATCATGTCACAATTTTAGTCCTCCATCATGTCACGACTTTAATCCTCCATGTCATGACTTTAATCCTCCATCATGTCATGACTTTAATCCTCCATGTCATAACTTTAGTCCTCCATCATGTCATGACTTTAATCCTCCATGTCATAACTTTAGTCCTCCATGTCATAACTTTAATCCTCCATCATGTTATAACTTTAATCCTCCATCATGTCATGACTTTAATCCTCCATGTCATAACTTTAGTCCTCCATGTCATAACTTTAATCCTCCATCATGTCATAACTTTAATCCTCCATGTCATGACTTTAATCCTCCATCATGTTATAACTTTAATCCTCCGTCATGACTTTAATCCTCCATGTCATAACTTTAGTCCTCCATGTCATAACTTTAATCCTCCATCATGTTATAACTTTAATCCTCCATCATGTCATGACTTTAATCCTCCATGTCATAACTTTAATCCTCCATGTCATGACTTTAATCCTCCATCATGTCATGACTTTGATCCTCCATGTCATAACTTTAATTCTCCATCTGGTGTGTTTTTATTATATTCACTTATGATAGCAAGTGACATCAGTTTAACTCCCTCTCTCTCCCTCTCTCTCTCTCTCTCTCTCTCTCCCTCTCTCTCTCTCCCTCTCTCTCTCTCCCTCTCTCTCTCCCTCTCTCTCTCTCTCTCTCTCTCTCTCTCCCTCTCTCTCCTCTCTCTCTCTCTCTCTCTCTCTCTCTCTCTCCTCTCTCTCCCTCTCTCTCCCTCTCTCTCCCTCTCTCTCCCTCTCTCTCTCTCTCTCTCTCTCTCTCTCTCTCTCTCCTCTCTCTCTCTCTCTCTCTCCCCCTCCAGTCCTCATCCTCAGGCCAGCCCCCTACCCGTCGGTCTCTCCACCGCACCCTGTCTGATGAGAGTATCTACCGGGGCCAGCGTGTCCCCTCTCTGAGGCTGGGGGACCTAGAACCAGACCCCAGCCTGGGTAGTGACGTGTTGTTCAGCTGCTCCACGTTGCCTCGCTCTCCCACCACCCGCGGGGTGCCCCTCAGACGACCGTCGTACAAACTGGGGATCAAACTACACGGTGAGAGGAGCCGTGTTGACACAGGGCTGGGGGGATAAAGGCTGTGTATATGCCTCCCTCTTCTGGTAGAAAGTGTATTGACCTACATTTTGGTAAAAAGATTCATGATATTTATTGCCGACTATTCAAGAATAATAGTGTGCTGTAGTTTATTTTTCAATGAGAGAGGGAGCTGATGGAATTATTAATGTCTTCTTTTAGGAATGTCCACGGTCCTAATCGGTCCCCCTGTCCTCTCTCTACAGGTGATCTGTCTGTCTTCTAGGAATGTCCACGGTCCTAATCGGTCCCCCTGTCCTCTCTCTACAGGGGATCTGTCTGTCTTCTAGGAATGTCCACGGTCCTCCTGTCCTCTCTCTACAGGGGATCTGTCTGTCTTCTAGGAATGTCCACGGTCCTAATCGGTCCCCCTGTCCTCTCTCTACAGGGGATCTGTCTGTCTTCTAGGAATGTCCACGGTCCTCCTGTCCTCTCTCTACAGGGGATCTGTCTGTCTTCTAGGAATGTCCACGGTCCTAATCGGTCCTCCTGTCCTCTCTCTACAGGGGATCTGTCTGCGTCTGACACGTCATTGGCTGAGATGGTTGAGCGACAGCGCCACCCCCTCCCCCAGGAGCTGATGCCCCTCCCCCCCTCTGAGAGCAGGGACAGCCCTCTGGACTGGACTCACCTGGTGGATGTGGCCAGCACCTTCGAAAGTAAGAGCTGTGTGTGTGTGTGACTGGACCTGGTGCATGTGGTCAACACCTGCAAAAGGAAGACACAGGGAATGACTGTCTTCTATGAACACTATGTAGTAATGATGTGTCTCCCATCACATTCTCTTTCTCTCCCTCTCTCACGTTTTCCCCTGACAATCCTCTCTCTCTTCCTCTTATTTACTCTACCTCCTGCTCTCCCCCTCCCTATCTCCCCTCCTTCCCTCCCCCTCCTTTCCCTTTCTCCCCCTCCTTCCTCTCCCTCCTTCCCCTCCCTCCCCCTCCTTCTCTCCCTCCCCCTCCCTCCCCCTCCTTCCTCCCCCTCTTTTCCTCCCTCCCCCTCTCCTTCCCTCCCCATCCTTCCCTCTCTCCCCCTCATTCCCTCCCTCCCTCCCCCTCCTTCCCTCTCTCTTCCTCCTCCTATCCCTCTGCCTCCCTCCCTCCACCTCCAGTCCAGAGAGGGTTTGTGTTCAGTGATTCTAACCACAGAGGTAGTGGAGCCTCCAGCCCTCACCAGTCACAGCCCAACCTGGACCTACAGCCTGCCCCTCTATCCAGACCTTCATCCAGGTAACCCTCAGCACACAGCCCAGCCTGCCCCTCTATCCAGATCTTCATCCAGGTAACCCTCAGCACACAGCCCAGCCTGCCCCTCTATCCAGACCTTCATCCAGGTAACCCTCACCACACAGCCCAGCCTGCCCCTCTATCCAGACCTTCATCCAGGTAACCCTCACCACACAGCCCAACCTGGAGATACAGCCTGCCCTCAAAGTTAATTACTAAGCTAAGGACCCTGGGACTAAACACCTCCCTCTGCAACTGGATCGGGCCCCCCCCAGGTAGTAAGGGTAGGCAACAACACATCTGCCACGCTGATCCTCATCACATGGGCCCCTCAGGGGTGCACGAGTTCAACACCATCATTGCCTGATCACCAACGATGTTGAGACAGCCTATAGGGAGGAGGTCAGAGACCAAACAGTGTGGTGCCAGGACAACAACCTTTCCCTCAACGTGATCAAGACAAAGGAGATGATTGTGGACTACAGGAAAATAAGGACCGAGCACAACCCCATTCTCATCAACGGGGCTGTAGAGGAGCAGGTTGAGAGATTCAAGTTCCTTGGTGTCCACATCACCAACAAACTAACATGGTCCAACCACACCAAGACAGTCGTGAAGAGGGCACGGGAAAGGGGGATACCTAGTCAGTTGTACAACTGAATGCAATCAACTGAATGCAATGTGTCTTCCGCATTCAACCCAACCCCACTGAAGAGGACACGACAACGTCTATTCAGGAGACTGAACAGATTTCGCATGTGTCCTCAGATCTTCAAAAAGTTCTACAGCTACACCATCGAGAGCATCCTGACCGGTTGCATCACCGCCTGGTATGGCAACTGCTCGGCCTCCGACCACAAGGCGCTACAGAGGGTTGTGCGAATTTACATTTACATTTTTTACATTTTAGTCATTGAGCAGACGCTCTCATCCAGAGCGACTTACAGTAGTGAATGCATACATTTCATAATTTTTTTTCTCCGTACTGGTCCCCCGTGGGAATCGAACCCACAACCCTGGCGTTGCAAACACCATGCTCTACCAACTGAGCCACACGGGACGGGAATGGATCAGTACATCACTGGGGCCAAGCTTCCTACCATCCAGGACCTCTATACCAGGCGGTGTCAGAGGAAGGCCCTAAAAATTGCAAAGAATCCAGCCACTCTAGTCATAGACTGTTCTCTCTGCTACCGCACGGCAAGCGGTACCAGAGTGCCAAGTCTAGGTCCAAAAGGCTCCTTAACAGCTTCTACCCCCCAAGGCATAAGACTGCTGAACAGATGGCTACCAGGACGATTTGCATTTAACCCCCCGTTTTTTTTCCCCGCTGCTGCTACTCGCTGTTTATTATCAATGCAATGACACTTTACCCCTAGATACATGTACAAATTACCTTAATTACCTCGACTAACCTGTACCCCCGCACACTGACTCGGTACCGCTACCCCCTCTATATATCCTCGTTATTGTTATTTTATTGTGTTATTTTTTAGTTTTACTTCAGTTTATTTAGTAAATATTTTCTTAACTCTTATTTTTATTAAAACTGCGGTTCATCAGTAAGCATTTTCACCTGTTGTTGGTCTACACGCGCTTGTGACTAACTACATTTAATTTGATATGTTACGAATATGGAAGTGCTTCACATCAATCTCTTTAAATAAAGATCCAATATAGATAACACATTAGGTGACACGTTAGGTTTGTGTGGTTAAATGTATGTATGTTAAATGTATGTTTAACTCTCTGTCTCCCCAGTGAGGGTCCAGCAGGTCTGGAGAGGAATGTGACCAAGCTGGAAGCCGTGGTCAAGATGCTACAGGATGACCTGAAGAAGGTAACGCACGCACGCGCACACACACACACACACACACACACACACACACACACACACACACACACACACACAATATGTCTCATCTCATAATTTCAGCAAATTGATGGGAAAAATGGATGTCAATAACCACGCAAATCAATACATGCACTTAGCTTAGCAAGTAACCATCAAAACAACAATACTCATACTAATGGACCACTCACACAAAGTTCTGCTCAACCCATTGTCCCTTCTGAAAGACGTTCGGCTTTACCTGCCTCCGCTCTGTAGAAGGTTGGTAGAGGATTTGCTGCTTAGTTAAAGCTACTTACTGTTAACACATTTTTAATTCCTTTTATTTTTTTATTGAACATTTATTGAACCTTTATTTAACCTTTATTTAACTAGGCAAGTCCGTTAAGAACAAATTATTATTTCCAATGACGGCCTAACCCGGACCACGCTGGGCCAATTGTGCGCCGCCTTATGGGATGGCCGGTTGTGATACAGCCTGGAATCGAACCAGGGTCTGTAGTGATGCCTCTAGCACTGAGATACAGTGCCTTAGATCGCTGCGCCACCCAGGAGCCTATATAGAGTAGTCATCCCTAGCGGTGTTATAGCTGCTGTCTGCTATATAGAGTAGTCATCCCTAGCGGTGTTATAGCTGCTGTCTGCTATATAGTCTGCTATATAGCTGCCGTCTGCTATATAGAGTAATCATCCCTAGCGGTGTTATAGCTGCTGTCTGCTATATAGAGTAGTCATCCCTAGCGGTGTTATAGCTGCTGTCTGCTATATAGAGTAGTCATCCCTAGCGGTGTTATAGCTGCTGTCTGCTATATAGAGTAGTCATCCCTAGCGGTGTTATAGCTGCTGTCTGCTATATAGTCTGCTATATAGCTGCCGTCTGCTATATAGAGTAATCATCCCTAGCGGTGTTATAGCTGCTGTCTGCTATATAGAGTAGTCATCCCTAGCGGTGTTATAGCTGCTGTCTGCTATATAGAGTAGTCATCCCTAGCGGTGTTATAGCTGCTGTCTGCTATATAGAGTAGTCATCCCTAGCGGTGTTATAGCTGCCGTCTGCTATATAGAGTTGCTGACTTTAACTTAAACATGTATCCCTTGTCTCACCTTCTCTCGCTCTCTCCCTTCTCTCCCTCCTTCTCTCGCTCTCTCCCTTCTCTCCCTCCTCTCGCTCTCTCCCTCCTTTTCTCCCTTCTCTCCCTCCTTCTCTCGCTCTCTCCCTTCTCTCCCTCCTTCTCTCGCTCTCTCCCTCCTTCTCTCGCTCTCTCCCTCCTCTCCCTCCTTCTCTCGCTCTCTCCCTCCTTCTCTCGCTCTCTCCTTTCTCTCCCTCCTTTTCTCGCTCTCTCCCTCCTTCTCTCGCTCTCTCCCTCCTTCTCTCGCTCTCTCCCTTCTCTCCCTCCTTTTCTCGCTCTCTCCCTCCTTCTCTCGCTCTCTCCCTCCTTCTCTCGCTCTCTCCCTCCTTCTCTCGCTCTCTCCCTCCTTCTCTCGCTCTCTCCCTTCTCTCCCTCCTTCTCTCGCTCTCTCCCTCCTTCTCTTGCTCTCTCCCTCCTTCTCTCGCTCTCTCCCTCCTTCTCTCGCTCTCTCCCTTCTCTCCCTCCTTCTCTCGCTCTCTCCCTCATTCTCTCGCTCTCTCCCTCGCTCTCTCTCTCGCTCTCTCCCTCCTCTCGCTCTCTCTCACTCTCTCTCTCCCTCACTCGCTCTCTCCCTCCTTTTCTTGCTCTCTCCCTCCTTTTCTTGCTCTCTCCCTCCTTTTCTCGCTCTCTCCCTCATTCTCTCGCTCTCTCCCTCATTCTCTCGCTCTCTCCCTCGCTCTCTCCCTCGCTCTCTCTCTCGCTCTCTCCCTCCTCTCGCTCTCTCTCGCTCTCTCTCCCTCATTCTCTCTCTCTCCTCATTCACTCGCTCTCTCCCTCCTTTTCTCGCTCTCCCTCCTTTTCTTGCTCTCTCCCTCCTTTTCTCGCTCTCCCTCCTTTTCTCGCTCTCCCTCATTCTCTCGCTCTCTCCCTCATTCTCTCGCTCTCTCCCTCGCTCTCTCTCTCGCTCTCTCCCTCCTCTCGCTCTCTCTCACTCTCTCCCTCATTCTCTCCCTCACTCGCTCTCTCCCTCCTTTTCTCACTCTCTCCCTCCTTTTCTCACTCTCTCCCTCATTCTCTCTCTCTCCCTCACTCGCTCTCTCCATCCTTTTCTTGCTCTCTCCCTCCTTTTCTCGCTCTCTCCCTCCTTTTCTCGCTCTCTCCCTCATTCTCTCGCTCTCTCCCTCCTCTCGCTCTCTCTCGCTCTCTCCCTCCTCTCGCTCTCTCTCGCTCTCTCTCCCTCATTCTCTCTCCCTCCCTCACTCGCCCTCATTCTCTCTCTCCCTCATTCTCTCTCCCTCATTCTCTCTCTCTCCTCATTCTCTCTCTCCCTCCTTTTCTCTCTCTCTCCCTCATTTTCTCTCTCTCTCCCTCATTCTCTCTCCCTCATTCTCTCTCTCCTCATTCTCTCTCTCCTCATTCTCTCTCTCTCTCCTCATTCTCTCTCTCCCACCTTTTCTCTCTCTCTCCTCATTCTCTCCCTCCTCCCTCCTTCTCCTCCCTTTTTAACTCTTCTTTCTTTCTCCCTTTATCTCATCTTTATTTTTTGCTCTCTGTTCACCCTTGCCATCTCTCTCTCCCTCCCTTCTTCTCTCTCTCCCTCTGTCCCCCTCCTTTCTCTCTCATCTTTACCCTACACCCCCACGTATCCCTCCCTCTTGTAGGAGCGTGAGGAGAAGCAGCGTCTCCATCTGCAGATCAAAAGGCTCTGGGAAGATAACCAGAGGCTGCAGGAAGAGTCCCAGAGCTCTGCTGCCAAACTCAAAAAGTTCACAGAGTGGGTCTTCAACACCATCGACATGAACTGAGACAGACAGACAGGGGGATTATGAGGAGGAGGGTTCTACCACATTGACCAGAAGAGGACGGGGAGGAAAGGGAGAAGAGTAACTGGAAAGAGAGAGGACCAGTACCAACCCCAAAAAGATTCCCCTTCTCCCCTGCACAAACTGAAGTACTGATTCCACCCTCCATGCCTCTTCCTTGTCCCCGGAAATCTTTTTTTCACTCTCTGAAGTGCTAAGGTTTCCTCTCTCAACCTCCCACTGAAACTCAGGATTAGCTGTAGAAGGACAGTCTTCTTTTATTAAATAATCAAGGATTTCTTTCATACTGTGGGATTTGAAGGGGAGCTGTGTGTTTAATTGTGATGGGCTCTCGGTACTGCCAGGAAATACTGGAGCTCTGTCCTCCTCCTCTCACTGAGCTGACTTCACTCTGGGGGTGGTAGGAAGACATAAAGAGAGACTTGTGTTTTACCCCAATAGCCTCTCAGTGGCTGTACAGTACATCTCTTCAGCTAAGGCCTCAAAGCACATACGAGCACAGCGTAACTAACTGCCCCATGTGGAATCTCATCTCTTCTCCCTGTCTCCACTCTTCCTCCTCTGCACATTTGACTTGTCTGATGCTCCCTCTGTCTACACTACCCCAACAAACAGGTAGACAGATGGACGGAGGGAAGAGGCAGACAGGTAGGCAGGCAGGCAGACAGGTAGGTAGATAAACAGCGGGAGGGAAAAGACAGAAAGCCAGCCAGCCCTGTGTTGCCAGCTGTTTTTTCCTGTGCATTCATATTCCTCAATCTACAGGGAACACACCGATCTGTATGTATTTCTGTCGGAACAAAAACCTAGAGAGAATGGACACCCGTCCGTATCTCTCCTGTACATATTAACTAGCTATCTGTGGTTTACTGTATATTCTGCATTCAGACCATCAACGCATTGTACCTGTACGGGTTTGAACCGGGGCATTGAGAGGTACATGGAGTCCACTGTCATGAGGCCAGGCTACACCTGAAGGAGAACTTAACAAGAGTCAGTGTTTTTTGGGGTTTTGGTTAAAAGCCATTCCTCTATACTTCTCCCGTAGTGCCCCTTACTAGTCTGGTTGGCCTGTAGTGTGTCACGACCAAGCCTATATAGCTGACATACACAAGGCTACCATACACACACTCTTACACCACAACCATGTCTCCACTGAAACTTCTGCCATTTTGAATCATACAACTAATTACAGATGCTTGTGACACTTTGACCAAACCTGACAGCAAAACTTCATTCCAGGACCGCTTCAAAACAACAAAAAAAAGCCATCACTATCAAGGACTCCATGATCACATGACATGGCTGAAATCAGGAGCATATTGATGATTAGGACTGTGGGTCTTAAAAGCAGTAGCAAGGAGTACAACCAAACTTGTTATTCGTCTCAGTGGAAAGATCTGAAGTCAAACATGGGACCGTAAGGTTTGAGACAGCCATCTTAAAGGAAAATTCCACCCAAAATGCAGCTTCATATAATGCATCATAACGGCTGTATTTCTTTATTTAGCAACATTTCTACATCTTGGAAACCTTGGTTGCTGACATGCAAAACATTTTGGGACTATATCAACAGTGGACTAATGGACCAAATACCACTGGAGTTTTTTTGGGTGGAGTTTTCCTTTAACTTTTATATAAGCAATGGGACGTCTTCTGCCTTTGGTAACTATGTGCTGAAGAGAAGGAAAGAAAGACAGATGTTTTCTCTCCTCTTCACCTCACCATCTCAAGGAATGTTAATTCTGTTAAAACTTTTACAATTCTGATCGACGAATCATTTTAATCGGGGAGGGGGGGACATTTTCGGATGTATTTATGTCTTTGTATATTATAAAATGAATAAATAAGTTGTTTTTGTTGCGTACAGTGCAACTGAAGTTGTCAGTGTTTGTTTTCTCTTGGAAAATGTCATTATTTAATGATTTAAATGGATTCAAATGATTTCCGTTCTTGCTGTTAAAGCCTGATATTATGGTTTCTACTAGCTCTGGTCCATGGTATTAGTGCATATTCCTCAACACCCGTTAGTGGAGAAACACAAACGGCTAGACCGGTGTGTTATAATGAACACTATCTCTCCACCTGCATAAAGACACTGTTATAATGAAGGGACACTATCTCTCCACCTGCATAAAGACACTTATAATGAAGGACCACTATCTCTCCACCTGTATACAGACACTTATAATGAAGGAACACTATCTCTCCACCTGCATAAAGACAGTGTTCCTTCATTATAACAGTGTCTTTATGCAGGTGGAGAGATAGTGTTCCTTCATTATAACAGTATCTCTCCACCTGCATAAAGACACTTATAATGAAGGGACACTATCTCTCCACCTGCATACAGACACTTATAATGAAGGAACACTATCTCTCCACCTGCATACAGACACTGTTATAATGAAGGAACACTATCTCTCCACCTGCATACAGACACTGTTATAATGAAGGAACACTAGCTCTCCACCTGCATAAAGACACTGTTATAATGAAGGGACACTATCTCTCCACCTGCATACAGACACTGTTATAATGAAGGACCACTATCTCTCCACCTGCATAAAGACACTGTTACGTAAGATTGGTCAGACTGAAACCAGGACAGGGAGGGAAACACTTAGTCATCACACAGATGTGTGTGTGTCTCTTTCTTACTGTGTGTGTGTGTGTCCCTTTCTTACTGTGTGTGTGTGTGTCCCTTTCTTACTGTGTGTGTGTGTGTCTCTTTCTTACTGTGTGTGTGTGTGTCTCTTTCTTACTGTGTGTGTGTGTGTCTCTTTCTTACTGTGTGTGTGTGTGTCTCTTTCTTACTGTGTGTGTGTGTGTCTCTTTCTTACTGTGTGTGTGTGTGTCTCTTTCTTACTGTGTGTGTGTGTGTCTCTTTCTTACTGTGTGTGTGTGTGTCTCTTTCTTACTGTGTGTGTGTGTGTCTCTTTCTTACTGTGTGTGTGTGTGTGTGTGTCTCTTTCTTACTGTGTGTGTGTGTGTCTCTTTCTTACTGTGTGTGTGTGTGTCTCTTTCTTACTGTGTGTGTGTGTGTGTGTGTCTCTTTCTTACTGTGTGTGTGTGTGTCCCTTGTGTCAGTGAAGTGTGTGTAATGGGTTTTGCTGACCAGCCAGCCCCATATTCCCTCTACCTCCTCTAACCTCTGTTGGGGTGAGGGGGCCTCTAATCTATACTCTAACCTCTGTTGGGGTGAGGGGCCTCTAATCTATACTCTAACCTCTGTTGGGGTGAGGGTCTCTAATCTATACTCTAACCTCTGTTGGGGTGAGGGGTCTCTAATCTATACTCTAACCTCTGTTGGGGTGAGGGGTCTCTAATCTATACTCTAACCTCTGTTGGGGTGAGGGGTCTCTAATCTATACTCTAACCTCTGTTGGGGTGAGGGGTCTCTAATCTATACTCTAACCTCTGTTGGGGTGAGGAGTCTCTAATCTATACCTGTAATCTATACCTCTAATCTATACTCTAACCTCTGTTGGGGTGAGGGGTCTCTAATCTATACTCTAACCTCTGTTGGGGTGAGGGTCTCTAATCTATACTCTAACCTCTGTTGGGGTGAGGGGTCTCTAATCTATACTCTAACCTCTGTTGGGGTGAGGGGGTCTCTAATCTATACTCTAACCTCTGTTGGGGTGAGGGTTCTCTAATCTATATTCTGTTGGGGTGAGGGGTCTCTAATCTATACTCTAACCTCTGTTGGGGTGAGGGGTCTCTAATCTATACTCTAACCTCTGTTGGGGTGAGGGGGTCTCTAATCTATACTCTAACCTCTGTTGGGGTGAGGAGGTCTCTAATTTATACTCTAACCTCTGTTGGGGTGAGGAGGTCTCTAATCTATACTCTAACCTCTATTGGGGTGAGGGGTCTCTAATCTATACTCTAACCTCTGTTGGGGTGAGGGGTCTCTAATCTATACTCTAACCTCTGTTGGGGTGAGGGGTCTCTAATCTATACTCTAACCTCTGTTGGGGTGAGGGGTCTCTAATCTATACTCTAACCTCTGTTGGGGTGAGGGGTCTCTAATCTATACTCTAACCTCTGTTGGGGTGAGGGGTCTCTAATCTATACTCTAACCTCTGTTGGGGTGAGGGGTCTCTAATCTATACTCTAACCTCTGTTGGGGTGAGGGTTCTCTAATCTATATTCTGTTGGGGTGAGGGGTCTCTAATCTATACTCTAACCTCTGTTGGGGTGAGGGTTCTCTAATCTATACTCTAACCTCTGTTGGGGTGAGGGGTCTCTAATCTATACTCTAACCTCTGTTGGGGTGAGGGGTCTCTAATCTATACTCTAACCTCTGTTGGGGTGAGGGGTCTCTAATCTATACTCTAACCTCTGTTGGGGTGAGGGGTCTCTAATCTATACTCTAACCTCTGTTGGGGTGAGGGGTCTCTAATCTATACTCTAACCTCTGTTGGGGTGAGGGGTCTCTAATCTATACCTCTAATCTATACTCTAACCTCTGTTGGGGTGAGGAGGTCTCTAATCTATACCTGTAATCTATACCTCTAATATATACTCTAACCTCTGTTGGGGTGAGGAGGTCTCTAATTTATACTCTAACCTCTGTTGGGGTGAGGAGGTCTCTAATCTATACTCTAACCTCTGTTGGGGTGAGGGGCCTCTAATCTATACTCTAACCTCTGTTGGGGTGAGGGGCCTCTAATCTATACTCTAACCTCTGTTGGGGTGAGGGCCTCTAATCTATACTCTAACCTCTGTTGGGGTGAGGGGGTCTCTAATCTATATTCTAACCTCTGTTGGGGTGAGGAGGTATCTAACCTCTGTTGGGGTGAGGGGTCTCTAATCTATATTCTAACCTCTGTTGGGGTGAGAGGTCTCTAATCTATACTCTGTTGGGGTGAGGGGTCTCTAATCTATACCTCTAATCTATTCTCTAACCTCTGTTGGGGTGAGGAGGTATCTAACCTCTGTTGGGTTGAGGGGTCTCTAATCTATACTCTAACCTTTGTTGGGGTGAGAGGTCTCTAATCTATACTCTGTTGGGGTGAGGGGTCTCTAATCTATTCTCTAACCTTTGTTGGGGTGAGGGGTCTCTAATCTATACTCTAACCTCTGTTGGGGTGAGGGGTCTCTAATCTATATTCTAACCTCTGTTGGGGTGAGGGTTCTCTAATCTATATTCTGTTGGGGTGAGGGGTCTCTAATCTATATTCTAACCTCTGTTGGGGTGAGGGTTCTCTAATCTATACTCTAACCTCTGTTGGGGTGAGGGGTCTCTAATCTATACTCTAACCTCTGTTGGGGTGAGGGGTCTCTAATCTATACTCTAACCTCTGTTGGGGTGAGGGTTCTCTAATCTATATTCTAACCTCTGTTGGGGTGAGGAGATCTCTAATCTATACTCTAACCTCTGTTGGGGTGAGGGGTCTCTAATCTATATTCTAACCTTTGTTGGGGTGAGGGGACTCTAATCTATACTCTGTTGGGGTGAGGGGTTCTCACTTCTGCTTATACAAACATTACTCTATTGATAATTTACTCCGATTCTGTTGCAAAACTTTTCTTAAACATAAGCATACGGAACGTAACAGGGAATGAGCTACCTGAATCTCTCCAATAGAAATGTGTTTTTGTTGCAAAACGCAACTGTTTACAACTGTTTGGACTAATGTTTACACCCCAATACTCATCGATACCTAATGTGTATTCACTAGAAGTCAGCACACCGGGTTCTTGGCAAAACCGCTTTAAAGCTGCAAAGCAGACCGTACTCGGTCCGTAGCCTGCGCTAGCTAGAGAGCACCCCAGAACTATGGAATTGTGTCTAGAATGTTTATAACAATGGTGAAGTCTGAAGTTCCAAGATGGAGTCTGTCGGTCTGTGTGAGAGAATGGATCTGTCGTCCAACTCATCTTGTACCTCCGTTACCGTACCAGTGACTGACGAAGAACGTTACTCGGGGGTTGAAGTGAGATGTTATTACGAGATTTTAGTGACCTAGTTTTGTACTCTTGACACTGCATTTCAAAGTAATACATGACAAACTGTCACGTAAGGCAGAGGGGTTGCCTTACACAGTACCAGCTTTATTCCTCCGCTCTGTCACGTTGGTCTTTCCTTTTTCATTTATTTTATTCTTTTTCTGTTCTGTCATTACTTCTGTTAAGACAGTTAAAAAATGAGGAGAAAGTCTGGGGGTGTGAATGTTCATATGTTCAAATATTTTGTGATTATATTTTTTGTTTAATGTTTTCTGGAAAGTAATCTTTGCACACTGTTTTGTACAAACGATTGTTGCGACTGGATATAATCAAACGTGTTGGAAATGAAATGACTCCTTTCTGAATGTTATATAAATACACTTTATTACTCTCAATGTTCATCCCAAATGGCAGCCTATTCCCCTAGATAGTACACTACTTGTCAAAAGTAGTGCGCTATACAAGGAATAGGGTGCCGTTTTGGACGGCCCCTAAGTATTGCTGGTAGTATTGTATTGGCCAGACTAGGGGTTCATAGGGGTACAGTATTCTGTTGGTAACATGGGCCCTGAGTCTAGTTGTAGACACAAACAAACCACTGTGAAGAAATCAAACCTTTTGGAATGAAATGCACATAAGAGTACATGATTATAAATGAACAAAGTGCTGATGATGTCCAATGTTTATTTTAAGCGTAGAGGTGTATAAAAGAGGAATTTGCAGTGATCACAGTATTAAAGTGTTTCGAATTAAAATCCATCTTGATTTGAGGCGCTGTTTTCTGTTGTAGTGGTGCAGACTTCTTTTGCCAGCCGCTTGTGTGTGTGTGTGTGTGTGTGTGTGTGTGTGCTTACTGGTCCAATAAATGAGTTTCTCTACCAATGGATTAAACACATCAGAAGTGTTCGTGTTTCACTTTCTTTTGTGAATTAGGCGAGAGCTATATTCCGAGTGACTGTTCTGTTGTTTTGCTGCTGGAGTGTCTCTCTCTCTCTCTCTCTCTCTCTGTCTCTCTCTCTCTCTGTCTCTCTGTCTCTGTCTCTCTCTCTCTCTGTCTCTCTGTCTCTCTCTCTGTCTCTCTCTGTCTCTCTCTCTCTGTCTCTCTCTCTCTCTCTCTCTCTCTCTCTACACACACAGATCAGTTTCTTGAGTGTCTGGTTGACTGGCTGCTAGATAATTGCAGTTTGCAGTGAATAATTAGCACAGCAGAGAGGAGGGTAGAGAAAGGACAGAGAGACTTGAGAGGGGGGTGCGAGGATAGAGGAGTGGAGGGAGGGAAAGGAGAGAGGGACTGGTGAGGAGAAAGGGGGACGATAGAGGGACTGAAGAGGGGATGATAGGGGGACTGGGGAGGGGAGGATAGAGGGACTGGGGAGGGGAGGATAGAGGGACTGGAGAGGGGAGGATAGAGGGACTGGGGAGGAGAGGATAGAGGGACTGGAGAGGGGAGGATAGAGGGACTGGGGAGGAGAGGATAGAGGGCCTGGAGAGGGGAGGATAGGGGGACTGGGGAGGAGAGGATAGAGGGACTGGAGAGGGGAGGATAGAGGGACTGGAGAGGGGAGGATAGAGGGATAGAGGGACTGGAGAGGGGAGGATAGGGGGACTGGGGAGGAGAGGATAGAGGGACTGGAGAGGGGAGGATAGAGGGACTGGAGAGGGGAGGATAGAGGGATAGAGGGACTGGAAAGGGGAGGATAGAGGGACTGGAGAGGGGAGGATAGAGGGCCTGGAGAGGGGAGGATAGGGGGACTGGAGACAGGCACTGCCTTGGGCTTCTCATGTTCCACTATCAAAGATAAAGCGGAAATATCAATACGTCCCTTTTTAACTTAATCTGATGGTGATGACTGTGTAGTAGAACCTCTGCACCGCACACTCCCTCATCTTGGATTGGTTTCCCCAGCAACTACCTCAAATACACCTGGGGCTGAGTCACTGGTGGAGCAACGGTCTTAAGAATCATTACTTCCTTGTTAGAGGACAGAATAGATGCTGGATGTCTGATCATCACAGACCTCTGACCTGAAGAGTACTATGACCATGCAAAGGTGTTCCAACTACTTCCTGTTCATTCAGCCCACTCCTATCCAGACATTCCATCCAGACATTCCTATCCAGACATCACCTGACGACTCACACTCTTCTTCCTCTGCTCTGTCATTCGCTACATGGGGGTGTAGCTTTATGCGGATTTTAGAATACTTGCATGACAGTCTGTCGCCAATTGGATGGAAACCTAGCAATTAACGTCTGTGGGCATGGTGTAGCGTTTGCCCGGAGCAAGGAGTCTGCGTAGCCGGGCAAAACCAGTTAGGCATTGAAGCCCTTTGCGTCTCTATGGGTCCTGGTCAAAAGTAGTGCACTATATAGGAAATAGGGTGATATTTAGAATACACACAAGGCTTCTTCTGTGACCAGACGCCAGCATTTGACCTTTTAGCTTCATGCCATTATTCTCCGAAAGAAGAGGTGAGTGTGCTTTAACTAAAACAAGTTATATATTCTTTGACCTGTACAGTTGGTTAAAATGACCTCCAGTTTTATTTCAGTCTATTCTGACCAATTATCTGTTGACGGATCTCTTCTGTGCTGCTCATCAACCTGCTGGTTAACTCTCCACGGGAGAAGAGGAGGACAAGAGGAGGGAGGAGGAAGAGAAGAGGGGGAGGAGGAGGGAAGAAAAAGAGAGGGAGAAAACAGGAAGATCACATGCAAAATAGAGGAGGATGGGGGAATGAAGAGGACAAGGAAGAGGATGAGGGGGAGGAGGGGGAAGAAGAAAGAAGACAATGAGACGGAGGGAATGTGGAGGTCACAGAAGAGGTCAAACAGGGCCAGATGGGAAAATTGGGGGGCAGAAAAACCTCAAGCCTCCAGATATTATATTAGAAATCAAACATAAATGTGGAGAATTATTCACATCCAACCACTACTGCTATACTGATCTATACTGCTATACTGATCTATACTACAATGCTGATATACTGGTCTATACTGCTATAGTGATCTATACTACTATACTGATCTATACTACTATACTACTATACTGATCTATACTGCTATACTAATCTATACTACTATACTGATATACTGATATACTGCTATACTAATCTATACTACTATACTGATATACTGATATACTGCTATACTGATCTATACTACTATACTGATCTATACTACTATACTGATCTATACTACTATATTGATCTATACTACTATACTGATATATACTACTATATTGATCTATACTACTATACTGATCTATACTACTATATTGATCTATACTACTATACTGATCTATACTACTATACTGATCCATACTGCTATACTGATCTATACTACTATATTGATCTATACTACTATACTGATCTATACTACTATACTGATCAATACTACTATACTGATCTATACTACTATACTGATCTATACTACTATGCTGATATATACTACTATACTACTATACTGATCTATACTACTATACTGATCTATACTACTATATTGATCTATACTACTATACTGATCTATACTACTATATTGATCTATACTGATATACTGATCTATACTACTATACTGATCTATACTACTATACTGATCTATACTACTATACTGATCTATACTGCTATATTGATCTATACTGCTATACTGCTATACTGAGCTATACTGATCTATACTACTATACTGGTCTATACTGATCTATACTACTATATTGATCTATACTGATCTATACTACTATATTGATCTATACTGCTATACTGATCTATACTACTATACTGATCTATACTGCTATACTGATCTATACTACTATATTGATCTATACTGATCTATACTACTATACTGATCTATACTACTATACTGATCTATACTACTATACTGATCTATACTGCTATACTGCTATACTGAGCTATACTGCTATACTGCTATACTGAGCTATACTGCTATGCTGCTATACTGATCTATACTGCTATACTGCTATACTGAGCTATACTGCTATACTGATCTATACTACTATACTGATCTATACTACTATACTGATCTATACTACTATATTGATCTATACTGCTATACTGCTATACTGAGCTATACTGCTATACTGATCTATACTGCTATACTGATCTATACTGATCTATACTACTATACTGATCTATACTACTATACTGATCTATACTGCTATACTGATCTATACTGCTATACTGATCTATACTGCTATACTGATCTATACTACTATACTGCTATACTGATCTATACCGCTATACTGATCTATACTACTATACTGATCTATACTACTATACTGCTATACTGATCTATACTACTATACTGATCTATACTACTATACTGATCTATACTACTACACTGATCTATACTGATCTATACTACTATACTGATCTATACTACTATACTGCTATACTGATCTATACTACTATACTGCTATACTGATCTATACTACTATACTGATCTATACTGATCTATACTACTATACTGATATATACTACTATACTGATCTATACTTCTATACTGATCTATACTACTATACTGATCAATACTACTATACTGATCTATACTACTATACTGATCTATACTACTATACTGATCTATACTACTATACTGATCAATACTACTATACTGATCTATACTACTATACTGATCTATACTGCTATACTGATCTATACTACTATACTGATCTATACTACTATACTGATCTATACTGCTATACTGATCTATACTACTATACTGATCTATACTACTATACTGATTTATACTACTATACTGATCTATACTACTATAATGATCTATACTACTATACTGATCTATACTACTATACTGATATATACTACTATACTGATCTATACTACTATACTGATCTATACTACTATACTGATCTATACTACTATATTGATCTATACTGATCTATACTGATCTATACTACTATACTTATCTATACTACTATATTGATCTATACTGATCTATACTACTATATTGATCTATACTACTATATTGATCTATACTGATCTATACTACTATATTGATCTATATTGATCTATACTACTATATTGATCTATACTACTATACTGATCTATACTACTATATTGATCTATACTGATATACTACTATACTGATCTATACTACTATACTGATCTATACTACTATACTGATCTATACTACTATACTGATCTATACTACTATATTGATCTATACTACTATACTGATCTATACTACTATATTGATCTATACTGATCTATACTACTATATTGATCTATACTGATCTATACTACTATATTGATCTATACTACTATACTGATCTATACTGCTATACTGATCTATACTACTATACTGATCTATACTACTATACTGATCAATACTACTATACTGATCTATACTACTATACTGATCTATACTACTATACTGATCTATACTACTATATTGATCTATACTGATATACTGATCTATACTACTATACTGATCTATACTACTATACTGATCCATACTACTATACTACTACACTGCTATACTGCTATACTGCTATACTGCTGTACTATACTGCTATACTGTACTGCCATACCGCTAACCTGTTATACTATACTGCTACACTGCTACACTGATATACTGATATACTACTATACTACTACACTGCTATACTGCTATACTGTTATACTACTACACTGCTATACAGCTATACTACTATACTGCTATACTACTACACTGCTATAATGCTATACTACTATGTTACTATACTACTACACTGCTATATTACTATGCTACTACACTGCTATACAGCTATGCTACTATACTACTATACTGCAATACTACTATACTGTTACACTGCCATACTACTACACTGCTATACTGCTATATTGCTATACTACTATACTGTAACGCTGCTATACTACTACACCACTATTCTAGTACACTACTATACTACTACACTACTATACTAATATACTACTATACTGCTGTACTATACTGCTACACTACTACAATGCAATACTACTATACTATTATACTATACCACTATACTGCTATACTACTATACTGCTATGTTGCTATGCTGCTATACTACTGCTCTGCTATACTACTGTGCTGCTATACTACTCTGATGCTATACAACTATACTACTATACCGATAGACTACTACACTGCTATACTACTATACTGCTATACTATACTGCTATGCTACTATACTGCTATGCTGCTATACTGCTATAATGCTATACTACTACACTGCTGTACTACTACACTGCTACACTGCTATACTACTATATTACTATGCTGCTTTACTATAATGCTATACTACTACACTGTTATACCACCATACTGTAGCAGATATTCCCATATGTTTTCGATAACTGCATATGTGACATAACTCCTCCATTTCTATTCATAATATCATTAATAAATATAATACCTTTTTTTTATTCCATAAAGAATGTTTTTTTATTAATCAATATATTTGAGTTTAACTGTAACATTTGTTGTAATATTTGTTCTATCTTTTCTGGAGGATAAAACTGAAATTGTAACCAGCTTTGAATGGCTTGCTTAAGAAAGGGCGATACTTTAAACAAAATCTTATTTTCAATGTGAAGTAAGAAGTTGTAATTTGTATGAAGGCAAAAAAGCCATTTTTGAACAAAGGATGAGCTTTTCTTAATAATCTACCGGAGAACCATTTTGAGTTCAAGTATAATTTATGTATGAGTGAAGCTTTTAGTGAGAGGTTTAAATCTTTAATATGTTATCATTTTAGCTCCCAAACCTCATATTCATTATATAAATAGGCACGTTTAATTTTGTCGGGCTTAGAATTCCAAATAAAATGAAATATTTTTTGCTCATATGATTTTAAAAACAAATCATCTGGAGTAGGCAATGCCATTAGTAAGTAAGTAAACTGTGATAGAATGTAATTTTTCCATAAATAGACTAGTATTTACCTCTCCATGGTTGCAAAATCGTATCTATTTTTTTCTACTTTCCATTGAAATTAGTTCTGGTAAGTTCATTTATATTTTTGAAAACCAAGTATGTCTACTTCACCATTCGCCCATTTTATTGGTAAACTACAAGGTAGTGTAAACACAGTTTTTTTAAACAACCCAATACGAAATATGGTACACTTGTCATAATTAGGTTTTAATCCAGAAAGGCTAGAAAAGTGAGACTGTGCATGGGCGTAGATTGTGGATTTAAGAAAAAACTAGACTCATCAACATACAATGACACTTTTGTTTTTATCTCCTGGATTTCTAACCCCTTGATGTTCTTGTTGGGATCTAATTTTAATAGCTTGTATTTCAATGGCCATAATAAATAGATATGGAGACAACAGACAGCCTTGTTTAATCCTCTTAAAAGCTCAGAACTTTCTGAGAAGTAACCATTGTTTACTATTTTACGTCTGGGGTTGCTGTACATAACTTTAACCCATTGTATAAGAGATTCACCAAAATTAAATTATTCCAGGCATTTATATATAAATTCTAATCGTACTTTATCAAACACCTTTTCAAAATCTGCTATGAAGACCAGACCTGGTATCGTCAATGTTTCATAATGTTCAATTGTTTCAAGTAATTGTTGTATATTATCTCCAATATATCGTCCATGTATAAAACCTGTCTGATCAGGATGAACAATATCTGGTATAACCTTTTTTATTCTATATGCTATGCATTTCGCCAGGATTTTTGCATCACAACATTGAAGTGTTAGAGGCCTCCAGTTTTTTAAATGGACTGAATCTTTATACTTACCACCTGGGTCCTGTTTTAGTAGTAATGAAATCAGACCTTGTTGAGGTCCCGAAGGTCTACCATTTGTATAAGAGTAATTAAAACATGTTAATAATGGATCTTTGATTACATAAAAAAAGGTCTGATATCCCTCTACTGGTATACTGTCAAGCCCTGGTATTTTTTCACACTGAAGAGATTTTATTGCCTCAAAAAGTTCCTCTTTTATTCATTCGCCTTCACACCGGTCTTTCTGTAAATGTGTTAATTTTAAATGAATTTACATTAATTTTACATTATTATTATTATTATTATTAAGAAATCCTTACAGTTAATATCATTCAGTGGAAATGGAGGAGACTGAAAAGAAAACATACAGTATGCTTAAAATATTTTGCTTGCTCTTTCAAAATATAATTTGGTGAGTCATGGATAACCCCCTCATTTGTAACGAGTTTCTGTAAATCATGTTTGGTAGAATTTCTGTGTTGAAGATTCAAGAAAACTTTTGTGCAGTTTTCCCCTTTTTCCATCTGTCACGTCCTGGCCAGTATAAGGGTTAATTGTTATTGTAGTTTGGTCAGGACGTGGCAGAGGGTTTTTTTTTTATGTGGTTCAGGGTGGTGTGTTAGTTAGGAGGGCGTTTGATTTATTATTTCAGGGTTTTGAGTTGTGGTCTATGTTTATGTATTTCTATGTGTAGTCTAGTGAGTGTGTTTCTATGTTGGGTTAATTGGGGTGGACTTCCAATTGAAGGCAGCTGTTTGGTGTTGCCTTTGATTGGAAGTCCGATATTAGTTGGGTGTGTTTGTCTGTGCATTTGTGGGAGATTGTCCTTGGATTGCTGTGTTGCCTTCAAGGCTGTTATTTTGTCGTTCATCGTTTTGTTATTTTTGTATACGTGTTTGTTTGGTTTTTCCCTTCTTTTCCCATAAATAAAGAAGATGAGTATACATGTCCCTGCTGCGTTTTGGTCCTCCATTTCCAACGACAAGCGTGACACCATCCAATTCACTTTATTTTTGTAATACATTACACTTGATCGTTCTTGAATAAGTACCTCCGTTTCTTTTTGTTTTTCCTCTAACCTATTTTGTGCCTATATAATACAGTTTCCATTACCATCTACCTGCACTGTTACTTCCTCTATTTCCTTTATTATCTCTTTTGACCTAAACTGCTTTTGTTTTAATGATGAGTATTGTATTGAATGGCCTCTGAAAGTAAATTTGAAAGTGTCCCATACAATAAGGGGATCTGTTGTCAATTATGAATTATTTTGTCTTGGTTAAGAACAAATTGTCATCCAATAGGCTTTGATTAAATTTCCAATATCCTCGTCCATGTGGAAATTCTGTAAGAGCAATATGGAGGCCAATGAGATGATGGTCCGATCGCATTCGGTCTCCTATTAATACTTTTTTTAAACTTTTGATGCCAGCAACAATGAGACCAGTGTCATGACGTTGGCCTGTGGGTAAGGTTTATGACCCCCCCATAAATACCTTTCTCCCTTCCCCTCTCTTTCTGACCCGACTGTTGAATAGCCTTTGTTAAATATAGAGAGTCTGGGAACATCAAACAAATGGGGAAAAGGAACCATATTTTGGTAATAAAACCAGTTGGAAATATGCTTTGGAACTTAATGAGTATGGATGTCAGTTCGGTTGTCATCTGAGACATTATGACTGATGACAGGACGACATAAACTGTACCTGGGAAAGTATACACCCCTAGTTATCAGAGTCACATGGAATTGTTATGCAATTGAAATGTTTGATATTGATATTGTTTGTTAGGAGATTAAATGTAATTTTAGCTTCCAATTGAGAGAATTGGGTTTTCATAAGGAAAGTGCCCTGCTTTATCAGTGGCCCGCCCCTGTGAAGAGACAGGGGTTATAAACGATGACACACCCTTCTCCCCTCGCCACTATATTAGACAATGACACAATGTAACCGGGTTCCACTACGTGAGGTCTGCAGCCTCTGCGTTACAAGGACACACATGTCAAGTACAGAACTAAGCCAACCTCGGCGGGAGCTTTGGTTGTGAATGATATAAACTTTGAACTTATTCACTACAGAAGTGATACTTCCTAGCTGTTGAGTTAGCAGCGGCCGCTGTAGACGTGGGCTAGGGAAGGACGGACGACGGATCCAGTCTAACACAGACGAAGATACCACAACGTATCCAATTTACCACCAGAGACATTCTTCCGAGGACAGGAAGATCTCTCTTGGCCAATACGGCCTACTATCTACGACCAATCTACCGAAGCGCAGCTCAGAGTAAATATTTATTGCATTTTCCTTTTCCAAATGGGCGGTAATTTAGAATGCATAAGATAATGTATTTACGATAGCATAGCTGTTTCTTTGTTCCTTAGTCTTCCCGCTCTTTCATTCAAGCCCAACCCCCTTTCTTTGTGTAACAAGCCGCCATGTCGGCTCCGTCCACCAGGAAGTTTTCTGTATGACATCATTTGTATTCTGTGTATATGTAATTCTGTGTGATTAGTTAGGTATTTAGTAAATAAATAATGAAACCCAATCTTGTATTGCTGATTCAACTTGTTAGCCAGGGTTCGTGAAGATAACCAAAAATTCACAACTTTCATTATGAGACTGAAATAAAATGAATGATTAATATTGACTGCTATCGATGTAAAATATGAATAGGTCTTTAAGAGTTTATTCGGAAGATAACGGCTCTATAAACACTCTTCCGTGGTGTCCCAACTTTCTAGTTAATTACATTTACATGATTAGCTAATCAGGTGATATTAATTACAGAGAAAGGATTTTATAGGATAGCATATCATATCACTTAATCCGGCATAGCCAAAGACACGACACCAGGAAGTAATCAAGATGGCTAGCTTGATTACGCCTCCTCCATGTATATCTCAATAGGACGGTTTTTCAACCTCCGTATACAGTATCCACTAGTTCTAATGTATCCATGATCTTTGTGATCTCCTTAATAAGTGCTTGAGTGTGATAGTTTATAGAATGATTTCCTTTACGATCCATTGAGATACTTAAAACCGTATTATAATCTCCCACCATAATAATAGATTATTTCGTTGCTTGTGAACTCAATAGATTATTATATATATTTTTGAAAAAGTGTGGATCATCATTATTTGGCCCATATAGATTCATTAGCCAGATCTGTTTTGGTCCAATAGCACATTTAAAATAATCTGTCTTCCTTGCGGATCTGTTTGCACAATCGGATCAAAATTTGTATTAATTAGTATAATCACCCCTTTTGAGTGTCTTTGCCCATGAAAAAAAAAATATTTTTCCCTCCAAGTCCTTGTCACGGTTGTCGTATGATGAAGGAGCGGACCAAAGAGCAGCGTGTGTATCGTTCCACATTTTCTTTATTAAAGTGTTAAACTATGCAATACATAAAAAATAAACTAAAGAACAAAAACAACAAACCGTGACGAAGAGGTGCAACATATACTAACTCAAAAACAATCTCCCACAAACCCAGGTGGGAAAAACAACTACTTAAGTATGATCTCCAATTAGAGACAACGATGACCTCTAATTGGAGATCATCCCAAAAAAGCCCAACATAGAAATACAAAAACTAGAACATAACATAGAAAATCTAAACTAGAAAAACCCTGTCACGCCCTGACCTACTCTACCATAGAAAATAACAGCTTCTATGATCAGGACGTGACAGTTTTTTGTTGTTGTTATTCTGTCTCTCACTGTTCAAATAAACCTACCATTAAAATGATAGACTGATCATTTCTTTGTCAGTGGGCAAACGTACAAAATCAGCAGGGGATCAAATACTTTTTTCCCTCACTGTATGAGAGTCCCGTTGAAAGAAAATCTACGATCTGAGGACCTCCATCTTATTATCAAGTGACTGGCCAATAGAATGGAGGGAAGAGAGAAGAGATGGCCGGTTTTCCCTTCGCCTTAATCTCGCCAGGGCTCACCCCCTCTCCTGCCTATTTTCCACTGATGTTTCCTATTGAATTGCCAGAAAATTGGGTCGAAATTATCCAAAGAGCCCAGGGCAGATGAGTTGAAGTTGAAGCCGGAATTGTGGTTAGTAACTGCCGATCTGATGTTCAAAATGAAGGATAAACGCAAAAAGAATCACATAATAGAAAAATTAGGTCGGAGCTCAGGAAGACGACAGCCATACAGTACAGCGCAATCTTCAGTGTGTGTGTATGTGTGTGTGTGTGTGTGTGTGTGTGTGTGTGTGTTTCTCATATTCACTAGAACCTTCTATACCACTCCTCCGTACTCTACAGCCCTCTCTTGTTCCATTTGGATTATAGAGCATTAAACTTACATAAAATACTGCAGGCGGTGGTCAGCTTTGAAACATGATCAAAGATACATTATTCACAACGTTACATGTAGAACTCATATGCCAACATTGAGAGGAGATTTTTTTTAAACCACAAGGCCAGATCGGGGGTTAGAAAGAGGTGATCTCTCTTCCTCGTTTTGAAAATCTGGGCACCGTATCCATAAAGCATCTCAAAGTAGGAGTGCTGATCTAGGATCTGTCCATATAATCCTATTGATTATGATCTAGGATCGGTCCATATAATCCTATTGATTCTGATCTAGGATCTGTCCATATAACCCTATTGATTATGATCTAGGATCGGTCCATATAATCCTATTGATTATGATCTAGGATCTGTCCATATAATCCTATTGATTCTGATCTAGGATCTGTCCATATAATCCTATTGATTATGATCTAGGATCGGTCCATATAATCCTATTGATTCTGATCTAGGATCTGTCCATATAACCCTATTGATTATGATCTAGGATCGGTCCATATAATCCTATTGATTCTGATCTAGGATCTGTCCATATAATCCTATTGATTATGATCTAGGATCTGTCCATATAATCCTATTGATTATGATCTAGGATCTGTCCATATAATCCAATTGATTAGGATCTAGAAGGCTAAACTGATCCTGGAACAGCACATACATTCTAAGAGGCCATGTGCTTGTACTCATTTCTTATATTTTTGGTTCTGGTGGGGTAATACAGTAACTCCCCAAATACAGGTGTGCCAAGCTTGTTCATTTGTCTTCCTGATTTGTATACTCTTATTATTGCTTGTTGAGCTCCAGACATCGATTATCTGCAGATAAATTATGAAAACATTCTCTGAAGATGATAATTCCTCAGTGCAGGAACAATAAACTAAGCTCACGAGGCGTTTACTTTACAAGATATATTCTTCAAGAATCAATGGCTGTATATCATTCATTTGAAAGTAAAAAAAAAAAAATTGATGTAGCAATTGCATATTGACCCTTTAATGGGAGAGAGCAGCTTTATTACTGTGGAGCCACAAACAAAATCTTTGGTGCCAAAATGAATAGGTGCCTCAAACTCTCATACATTTCTTTCCTTTTTACTGGTGATCAATAATCAAAAAAGCGGATAATATTTCTGGAATTTGGCTACAAATGGTCTTTTCAATAACAAGTTGTATTTAAATGTTTCATGTGTTAAATTATTAAGGCATGGAGAGTGGGTCGGCATAGCCGTATGACAATGTCTCTTATCTCTTGTTTTTCCCCGAGCTGTTTGGGAGAGACTGGGTGTGCAGGCTTGTGTTCCACCCCAGCACTAACAGGGATCAATAATCTTTGATAGTGGGTTGAGCTGGGATCAGACATGGTGAATCATCATCAAACTCTCACAGCTACTGGTTTCTTCAATAAGAATGGATTGACTTCAGGGTTGCAGCTTTGTCTTCCTCCCCTGTAGTAAACACACCTGTTTCTACTAATCAGGGGCTTGGGCTAGCTACAGGATTGAAGAACAATACTGTACTATAAAACAAACAAACAACTGTGTGTTTTCTGCGGGTGTGTGTGTGTCTTTACCCGGTGTGTGTATCTTTACCCGGGGTGTGTCTTTACATGGTGTGTGTGTGTGTGTGTGTGTGCCTTTACCTGGTGTGTGTGTGTACTGATGGATAAGTGGTCAATTAGTGCATGTGAGGAAATGCAGCAGACAGACCAGGGCCCTGCTTTCCAAAAGCATCTTAAAGCTAAGAACCATAGGATCCTGGTTAGTGACATGCAGCATTTTATTGGTCACATGCTTATTGGTCACATGCTTTGTAAACAACAGGTGTAGACTAACAGTGAAATGCTTACTGATGGGCCCTTGCCAACAAGAGAGGAAAACTCGGTACTGGTACACGGGGTATCATTACCAAGTCAATGATAACTTGGCTATGTACACGGGGTACCAGTACCAAGTCAATGATAACTTGTGTGTCTTGACACGGTGTGTGTGTCTTTACCCGGGGTGTGTGTGTCTTTACCCGGGGTGTGTGTGTGTCTTTACCCGGGGTGTGTGTGTCTTTACCCGGGGTGTGTGTGTGTCTTTACCCGGGGTGTGTGTGTGTCTTTACCCAGGGTGTGTGAGTGTCTTTACCCAGGGTGTGTGAGTGTCTTTACCCGGGGTGTGTGTGTGTCTTTACCTGGTGTGTGTGTGTCTTTACCCGGGGTGTGTGTGTGTCTTTACCCAGGGTGTGTGTGTGTGTGTGTCTTTACCTGGTGTGTGTGTGTCTTTACCCGGTGTGTGTGTGTGTCTTTACCCGGGGTGTGTGTGTCTTTACCTGGTGTGTGTGTGTGTAACGGTCGTCGTATATAGTGGACCAAGGCGCAGCGGGTTGAGTGCTCATATTAACCTTTATTAGAACACTTACCAAACAAAACAAGAAAACTAACGAACGAACAGTAATGCAGGCTAAACACAGCAGTGCAAAAACAACTTCCCATAAAGGACAGGTGAAAACAAGGCTACCTAAGTATGACTCCCAATCAGCAACAACGATGTACAGCTGTTCCTGATTGAGAGCCATACTAGGCCAACACAAAGAAATACACAACATAGATAGAGCATAGAAATACAAAACCTAGAACATAACCAAAAACCCCGGAATACTCTAAACAAACACCCCTCTACATAAACACATATACCAACAAAACCCAAACCACATAAAACAAACACCCCCTGCCACGTCCTGACCAAACTACAATAACAAATAACCCCTTTACTGGTCAGGACGTGACAGTGTGTCTAAACTTGTCTATGTACAGGGGGTACCAGTACCGAGTCCATGATAACTTGGCTATGTACATCATGGACTCGGTACTGGCACCCCGTGTACATAGTCAAGTTATCATGGACTCAGTACTGGTACCCCGTGTATATAGCCAAGTTATCATTGACTCAGTACTGGTACACCGTGTATATAGCCAAGTTATCATTGACTCAGTACTGGTACACCGTGTATATAGCCAAGTTATCATGGACTCAGTACTGGTACCCCGTGTACATAGCCAAGTTATCATGGACTCGGTACTGGTACACCGTGTATATAGCCAAGTTATCATGAACTCAGTACTGGTACCCCGTGTATATAGCCAAGTTATCATGGACTCAGTACTGGTACACCGTGTATATAGCCAAGTTATCATGGACTCAGTACTAGTACACCGTGTATATAGCCAAGTTATCATTGACTCGGTACTGGTACCCCGTGTACATAGTCAAGTTATCATGGACTTGGTACTGGTACCCCCTTGTTTATAGCCAAGTTATCATTGACTCTGTGTTATTGTATGTGTCAAATTGCTTTGCTTTATCTTGGCCAGGTCACAGTTGTAAATGAGATCTTGTTCTCAACTAGCCTACCTGGTTAAATAAAGGTGAAATAAAAAATGTAATAAAATCTTGGGGTACCAGTACCGAGTCAATATGCAAGGGTACGAGGTAATGAAGGTAGATTTGTACAGTTGTGGCCGAAAGTTTTGAGAATTACATAAATATTAATTTCCACAAAGTTTGCTGCTTCAGTGTCTTTAGATATTTTTGTCAGATGTTACTATGGAATACTGAAGTATAATTACAAGCATTTCATAAGTGTCAAAGGCTTTTATTGACAATTACATGAAGTTGATGCAAAGAGTCAATATTTGCAGTGTTGACCCTTCTTTTTCAAGACCTCTGCAATCCGCCCTGGCATGCTGTCAATTAACTTCTGGGCCACATCCTGACTGATGGCAGCCCATTCTTGAATAATCAATGCTTGGAGTTTGTCAGAATTTGTGGGTTTTTGTTTGTCCACCCACCTCTTGAAAATTGACCACAAATTCTCAATGGGATTAAGGTCTGGGGAGTTTCCTGGCCATGGACCCAAAATATCGATGTTTTGTTCCCCGAGCCACTTAGTTATCACTTTTGCCTTATGGCAAGTTGTTCCATCATGCTGGAAAATACATTGTTCATCACCAAACTGTTCCTGGATGGTTGGGAGAAGTTGCTCTCGGAGGATGTGTTGGTACCATTCTTTATTCATGGCTGTGTTCTTAGGCAAAATTGTGAGTGATCCCACTCCCTTGGCTGAGAAGCAACCCCACACATGAATGGTCTCAGGATGCTTTACTGTTGGCATGACACACGACTGATGGTAGCGCTCACCTTGTCTTCTCTGGACAAGCTTTTTTCCGGATGCCCCAAACAATCGGAAAGGGGATTCATCAGAGAAAATGACTTTACCCCAGTCCTCAGCAGTCCAATCCCTGTACCTTTTGCAGAATATCAGTCTGTCCCTCATGTTTTTCCTGGAGAGAAGTGGCTTCTTTGCTGCCCTTCTTGACACCAGGCCATCCTCCAAAAGTCTTCGCCTCACTGTGCTTGCAGATGCACTCACACCTGCCTGCTGCCATTCCTGAGCAAGCTCTGTACTGGTGGTGCCCCGATACCACAGCTGAATCAACTTTAGGAGACGTCCTGGCGCTTGCTGGATTTTCTTGGGCGCTATGAAGCCTTCTGCAGAAATGCAGTGGAAATGTTTTTTTGGGGATTCAGTTCATTTGCATGGCAAAGAGGGACTTTGCAATTCATTGCAATTCATCTGATCACTCTTCATAACCTTCTAGAGTATATGCAAATTGCCATCATAGAAATTGAGGCAGCAGATTTTGTGAAAATTAATATTTGTGTCATTCTCAAAACCTTTGGCCACGACTGTACATATAGGTAGAGGTAAAGTGACTAGGCAACAGGATAGATAATAAAAAGTAGCAGCAGCCTATGTGATGAGTTAAAAGAGGTCAATGCAGATAGTTAAATAGTTAACCAATTGCTACCCAGACTAACTATTTATCAGTCTTATGGCTTGGGGGTAGAAGCTGTTCAGGGTCCTGTTGGTTCCCAACTTAGTGCATCAATAACACTTTCTGTGCGGTAGTAGAGAGAACAGTCTATGACTGGGTGGCTTAAGTCTTTGAACATTTTTAGGACCTTCCTCTGACACCGCCTGGTATAGAGATCCTGCATGACAAGGAGCTTGGCCCCAGTGTTATACTGGGTTGTATGTATTATACTCTGTAACACCTTGCGGTCGGATGCCAAGCAGTTGCCATACTAAACAGTGATGCAGCCAGTCAAGAAGTTCTCAATGGTAAAGCTGTAGGACTTATTGAGGATTTGAGGGCCCATGCCGATTCTTTTCCTGAGGGGGAAGAGGCGTTGTCGTGCCTTCTTCACAACTGTGTTGGTGTGTGTGGACAACCAAGGAACTTTGAGCTCTCGACCTGCTCCACTACAGCCCCATCAATGTGGATGGGGGGGGGGGGGGGTGCTCGGCCCTCCATTTCCTGTAGTCCATGATCAGCTCCTTTGTCTTGATCACGTTGATGGAGAGGTTGTTGTTCTGGCACCACACTGCCAGCTCTCTAACCTCCTCCTTATATGCTGTCTCATCGTCGTCAATGATCAGGCCAACCACCGTTGTGTTCGCCAGCAAACTTAATGATGGTGTTAGAGTCGTGCGTGGCCACGCAGTCGTGGGTGAACAGGGAGTACAGGAGGGCACTAAGCACGCACCCCTGAGGGGCCCCCGTGTTGTGGGTTAGCGTGGCAGATGTGTTGTTGCCTGCCCTCACCACCAGGGGGCGACCAGTCCAGGATCTCAGTCCCAGGGTCCTTAGATTAGTGATGAGCTTGAAGGCCACTATGGTGTTGAACGCTGCGCTGTAGTCAATGAACAGCATTCTCATGTAGGCATTCATCTTGTCCAGGTGGTAGAGGGCAGTGTGGAGTGCAATAGAGATCACATCATCTGTGGATATGTTGTGGTGGTATGAAAATTGGAGTGGGTCCAAGGCTTCTGGGATGATGGTGTTGATGTGAGCCATGACCAGCCTTTCAAAGCATTTCATGACTACAGATGTGAGTGCTACGGGGCAATAGTCATTTAGATATGTTACATTGGCGTTACATTGGCGTTACATTGGCACAGGGACTATAGTGGTCTGCTTCAAACATATAGGTAAAGAGTACCACAGTATGAGTCATAATACCCATAAAACCTAACGGTCAAACAGGGAAATGGTTTCCAATTGTTTTTCCACCATTAATTTTTCCCACTGGGGAAGGGTTGTGTATTGTGTAGGCTTACCCTGGCGTGAAGTTTTGATAACCGTGTAAATCTCTCTAGGACAAGGTGACTTTTGTCATTATATTTGCCTGTATTTATCCCCTCCAAAATGAAATGCTAAGTAGCTGCTAATGTGGCTGTCATATAGGGCTACAAATGTCATGATCTGGACGAGACTGCCAAATCGAGGCAAAGGTAAAAATCTTTGGATTAACTATGTAATGTTAGCTAAATGTAGTAATGAATAAATTAGCTACATTTCTTTAAATGGAAAATTGTTAACTGTTTTCTGAAAGTTTGAAATTGACACAATAACTGTTAGTAAAGGTGTCAGTTAGAGATAATGTGCAGGAGCTTGCTGGGATTTGTAGTCTTGCATGATGTCTACTTTGATGATAATTAACATTTTTAATTATGTGAGTAAATCGAGCCGAATATACTGATAAAAGTCACCTTGTCTGAGACAGATTTACACGGTTATCAAAACATCACCCCAGGGTAAGCCGACATGAAACACAGCCCTATTTTAAGTGTTTCTTAAATTCCCTATCGGAAAAATGAATGATGAAAAAATTATTGGAACCATTTCCCTGTTTGACCACTAGGTTTTATGGGTGTTATGACACCTCCAATGTGGGACTCTATTATAGACTGGGTCAGGGAGATGTTGAAAATGTCAGTGAACACACTTGCCAAATGGTCAGCACATGTTCTGAATATGCATCCTGGTAATCCTTCTGGCAACATGGCCTTGTGAATGTTAACCTGTTTAAAGGTCTTACTCACATTGGCTATGGAGAGCGAGATTACACAGTCATTCGGAACAGCTGGTGCTCTCATGCATGGTTCAGTGTTGCTTGCCTCGAAGCGAGCATAAAATGAATTTAGCTCATCTGGTAGGCTCGCATCACTGGGAAGCTCGCGGCTGGGTTTCCCTTTGTAATCCATTACAGTTTACAGGAATTGCCAAATCCGAAGAGCGTCAGATTCGATCTTAGTCGATCTTGACATTTAGACTGTTTGGTGGCTCTTCGGAGGGCATAGCGGGATTTCTGCACACAAACACACAAACACACACACAAGTGAGCACCAATCTGTTCATCTAGAGTAGTCCATTAGTATGAGTATTGTTGTTTTGATGGTTAGTTGCTAAGCTAAGTGCATGTATTGATTTGTGTGGTTATTGACGTTCACTTTTCCACATCAATTTTCTGAAAAAAAATGAGAGAGAGGAGACTCATTTCAACATGGCAGCGCCTCTCTGTCTCAATAAGGACCTCGATGATATTACATTATATTGATACTGTATTAGACTTAGTGGGCCATTTGCAATAGAACAATACGAGTGGGCCTAATGTGTTGTTATTTGGACAGCAGTTTGAAAACCCGACCGAACCATCTCTGTGAGGGTGTTCTCTCTGAAACTGGCTTTGTGTTAGGCTGCAGTTGGGGCGTATCTGAGACTTGTTTTGTGCCTGGGTCTGCAGCAGATTCACCACCCTAATGATTGGGTAATTCTCTGGCCTGGTAAACACACACACACACACACACACACACACACACACACACACACACACACACACACACACACACTCATGAGCATGGCCTTATTTCTATTACAGCATGTTGAATGACTGTCATTCATATTCCATTCACCCAGCTCAATGTAACAGCAAAAGGTTTAGCCTACTACATGATACTCTAATTCTCCCTATACCATCATGAGGTTGCTACAACCTAGCCTATGAATGAAAGTTTACAATGTAGGGGCGCACAGGTCGAGATAAAAATTTGAGGTGACAGACAGTGACACATGGATACACAGTGACACAGTTAATACCGCTTGCTTGCATCTACAGTTGAAGTCGGAAGTGTACATACACCTTAGCAAAATACATTTAAACTCAGTTTTTCACAATTCCTGACATTTAATCCTAGTAAAAATTCCCTGTCTTAGGTCAGTTAGGATCACCACTTTATTTGAAGAATGTGAAATGTCAGAATAACAGTAGAGAGAATGATTTATTTCAGCTTCTATTTCTTTCATCACATTCCCAGTGGGTCAGAAGTTTACATACACTCAATTTGTATTTGGTAGAATTGCCTTTAAATTGTTTAACTTCGGTCAAACGTTGTTTCGGGTAGCCTTCCACAAGCTTCCCACAATAAGTTGGGTGAATTTTGGCCCAATCCTCCTGACAGAGCTGGTGTAACTGAGTCAGGTTTGTAGGCCTCCTTGCTCACACATGCTTTTTCAGTTCTGCCCACACATTTTCTATAGGATTGAGGGCAGGGCTTTGTGATGGCCACTCCAATACCTTGACTTTGTTGTCCTTAAGCCATTTTGCTACAACTTTGGAAGTATGCTTGGGGTCATTGTTCATTTGAAAGACCAATTTGAGATCAAGCTTTAACTTCCTGACTGATGTCTTGAGATGTTGCTTCAATATATCCACATCATTTTCCTCCCTCATGATGCCATCTATTTTGTGAAGAGCACCAGTCCGTCCTGCAGCAAAGCACCCCCACAACATGATGCTGCCACCCCCGTGCTTCACGGTTGGGATGGTGTTCTTCGGCTTGCAAGCATCCCCATTTTTCCTCCAAACATAACAATGGTCATTATAACCAAACAGTTCTATTTTTGTTTCATCAGACCAGAGGACATTTCTCCAAAAAGTACAATCTTTGTCTCCCTTTGCAGTTGCAAACTGTAGTCTGACTTTTTTATGGCAGTTTTGGAGCAGTGGCTTCTTCCTTGCTGAGCAGCCTGTGGATATAGATACTTTTGTACCTGTTTCCTCCAGCATCTTCACATGGTCCTTTGCTGTTGTTCTGGAATTGATTTGCACTTTTCGCACCAAAGTACATTCATCTCTAGGAGACAGAACGCGTCTCCTTCCTGAGCGGTATGATGGCTGCGTGGTCCCATGGTGTTTATACTTGTGTACTATTGTTTGTACAGATGAACGTGGTACCTTCAGGCATTTGGAAATTGCTCCCAAGGATGAACCAGACTTGTGGAGGTCTACAATTGTTTTCTGAGGTCTTGGCTGATTTCTTTTGATTTTCAAAGAGGCACTGAGTTTGAAGGTAGGCCTTGAAATACACCCACAGGTACACCACCAATTGACTCAAATGATGTCAATTAGCCTATCAGAAGCTTCTAAAGCCATGACATCATTTTCTGGAATTCTCCAAGCTGTTTAAAGGCACAGTCAACTTAGTGTATGTAAACTTCTGACCCACTGGAGTTGTGATACAGTGAATTATAAGTGAAATAATCTGTCTGTAAACAATTGTTGGGAAAATTACTTGTGTTATGCACAAAGTAGATGTCCTAACCGACTTGCCAAAACTATAGTTTGTTTAACAAGAAATTTGTGGAGTTGTTGAAAATCGAGTTTTAATGACTCCAACCTAAGTGTATGTAAACTTCCGACTTCAACTGTAGCTTGTCTAGGGTGTAATCATTAGTCCAGCAAATGAGAATTTCTATTGGACAGATTCAGGTATTTTTTATCTCTGTTTTGATTGCTTTCATTTAGGAAACGTTTTTCAACAGAATCGGCGGAATGAATCAAGCGTAATGAATCAAGCACCCTGATCAAGCGTAAACACAATTCTCTTTCATAGCAGCCATGTTGTATTCCTTCTCACATCTATGCTCTCTCCTCCTCTCACCTTTTCCCTTCGCTTGTGGACTTCAATGAACAACACATCAGCTGTATGTGACCAGACGAAAAAAAAACAAAAAACAACAACATATAACCGCTACTCATAGCCTACATCGTTGTCACCATATTAGCTAAAGTAACGTCCTAGTCAACATAAAAGTTAGTGTGTTATGTTACTCTGGCGGTCCCCGGTGGCAATAAATTAATAACACCAAAAGCTTACCTTGACTTGGAGGAGTTCCAGTGTTGTGTTGGATAGTCCTAGCCAGCTAGCTAACATAGCATCCCTCTTTTTGAGCTGGGTGTTTGAGTAACGAAACTAGCCAGCTGCATTTGCTAGCTAAGTAGGTGAAACGGAATGTGATTTTTTTGGAGGAAATCTCTCTCTTTCTCTTGCTTCTCCTTTTGTTGACAACTGTTCAACTATTATCTTTATCTCTCTTTGAGTCAACTACTCACCACATTTTATTCACTGCGGTGCTAGCTAGCTGTAGCTTATGCTTCCAGTACTAGATTCATTCTCTGATCCTTTGATTGGGTGGACAACATGTCAGTTCACGCTGCAAGAGCTCTGATAGGTTGGAGGACGTCCTCTGGAAGTTGTCGTAATTACTGTGTAAGTCTATGGAAGGGGGTGAACCAAGAGCCTCCTAGGTTTTGTATTGAAGTCAATGTACCCAGAGGAGGACGGAAGCTAGCTGTCCTCCGGCTACACCATGGTGCTACCCTACAGAGTGCTGTTGAGGCTACTGTAGACCTTTGCAAAACAGTGTGTTTTGATCAATTATTTAGGGACGTGAATATATTTAGTATAGTTTTATCTAAAAAGGATAACCTTTTCAGTGTTTTAACATTTTTATGAGGAGGAGCATCCACTGATACACACACATAAATATATACACACACACACACACACACACACACACACACACACACACACACACACACACACACACACACACACACACACGGGCACACACGGGCACACACGGGCACACACACACACACACAGGCACACACACACACACACACACACAGTTTCCTCTGAGAGTCCATCCTTGCATCATCTCTCCAACGAAGGGAAATTTCTCACTAGACAAACTTTACATCCACCTCCTTTGGGTGTGTGGTAGAGCAGTGAAGGGCCGGTTAGCTATGTTTAAACGTATTACATAGAGGGATGAAAAAGAGAGGGAGAGAGAAAGGGGGATGAGAGAGAGAGAGAAAGGGGGACAGAAGAGAGGGAGAGAGAAAGGGGGATGAGAGAGAGAGAGAGAGAGAGAAAGGGGGACAGAAGAGAGGGAGAGAGAAAGGGGGACGAGAGAGAGAGAGAAAGGGGACAGAAGAGAGAGAGAGAGAGAGAGAAAGGGGACAGAAGAGAGGGAGAGAGAAAGGGGGACGTAAGAGAGAGAAAGGGGGACGAGAGAGAGAGAGAGAAAGAGAGAGAGAGAAAGGGAGACGAGAGAGAGAGAGAGAGAGAGAGAGAGAGAGAGAAAGGGGGACAGAAGAGAGCAAAGAGAATATTATATCAGTGATATGCCTGAGGAGCCAAAGTCTCACTGTGTGTGTGTGTGTGTGTGTGTGTGTGTGTGTGTGTGTGTGTGTGTGTGTGTGTGTGTGTGTGTGTGTGTGTGTGTGTGTGTGTGCGAGCATACATTTTGTTGTTTGCATGCATACAGTGAGAGAAAAAAGTATTTGATCCCCTGCTGATTTTGTACGTTTGCCCACTCAGAAGGAAATGATCAGTCTATAATTTTAATGGTAGGTTTATTTGAACAGTGAGAGACAGAATAATAACAAAACAATCCAGAAAAATGCATGTCAAAAATGTTATTAATTGATTTGCATTTTAATGAGGGAAATAAGTATTTGACCCCCTCTCAATCAGAAAGATTTCTGGCTCCCAGGTCTCTTTTACACAGGTAACGAGCTGAGATTAGGAGCACACTCTTAAAGGGAGTGCTCCTAATCTCAGTTTGTTACCTGTATAAAAGTCACCTGTCCACAGAAGCAATCAATCAGATTTCAAACTCTCCACCATGGCCAAGACCAAAGAGCTCTCCAAAGATGTCAGGGACAAGATTGTAGACCTACACAAGGCTGGAATGGGCTACAAGACCATCGCCAAGCAGCTTGGTGAGAAGGTGACAACAGTTGGTGCGATTATTCGCAAATGGAAGAAACACAAAAGAACTGTTAATCTCCCTCGGCCTGGGGCTCCATGCAAGATCTCACCTCGTGGAGTTGCAATGATCATGAGAACGGTGAGGAATCAGCCCAGAACTACACGGGAGGATCTTGTCAATGATCTCAAGGCAGCTGGGACCATAGTCACCAAGAAAACAATTGGTAACACACTATGCCGTGAAGCATTGAAATCCTGCAGCGCCCGCAAGGTCCCCCTGCTCAAGAAAGCACATATACATGCCCGTCTGAAGTTTGCCAATGAACATCTGAATGATTCAGAGGACAACTGGGTGAAAGTGTTGTGGTTAGATGAGACCAAAATGGAGCTCTTTGGCATCAACTCAACTCGCCGTGTTTGGAGGAGGAGGAATGCTGCCTATGACCCCAAGAACACCATCCCCACCGTCAAACATGGAGGTGGAAGGAAACATTATGCTTTGGGGGTGTTTTTCTGATATGGGGACAGGACAACTTCACAGCATCAAAGGGACGATGGACGGGGCCATGTACCGTCAAATCTTGGGTGAGAACCTCCTTCCCTCAGCCAGGGCATTGAACATGGGTCGTGGATGGGTATTCCAGCATGACAAGGACCCAAAACACACGGCCAAGGCAACAAAGGAGTGGCTCAACAAGAAGCACAATAAGGTCCTGGAAGAAGAAGCACAATAAGGTCCTGCCAGTCTCCAGACCTTAATCCCATATAAAATCTGTGGAGGGAGCTGAAGGTTCGAGTTGCCAAACGTCAGCCTCGAAACCTTAATGACTTGGAGAAGATCTGCAAAGAGGAGTGGGACAAAATCCCTCCTGAGATGTGTGCAAACCTGGTGGCCAACTACAAGAAACGTCTGACCTCTGTGATTGCCAACAAGGGTTTTGCCACCAAGTGCTAATTCATGTTTTGCAGAGGGGTCAAATACTTATTTCCCTCATTAAAATGCAAATCATTTTATAACATTTTTGACATGCGTTTTGATTTTTTTGTTGTTATTCTGTCTCTCACTGTTCAAATAAACGAACCATTACAATTATAGACTGATCCTTTCTTTGTCAGTGGGTAAATGTACAAAATCAGCAGGGGATCAAATACTTTTTTCCCCTCACTGTACGTCTCTCTCTCTCTCTCTCTGTGTGTGTGTGTGTGTGTGTGTGTGTGTGTGTGTGTGTGTGTGTGTGTGTGTGTGTGTGTGTGTGTGTGTGTGTGTGTGTGTGTGTGTGTGTGTGTGTGTGTGTGTGTGTGTGTGTGTGTGTGTGTGGCTCACTGCGTGTAATTCCAACAATCTAATCAAATAGAAAAAGTGAATAAGCTCATTTAATTCCCTTTTCATTCCAGTCCCATAATTTATGCTGTAGTCATGGTGATTTACCTCAACACATCCAGTCCCATTATTTACGCTGTAGACATGTTGTCATGGTGATTTACCTCAACACATCCAGTCCCATTATTTACGCTGTAGACATGTTGTCATGGTGATTTACCTCAACACATCCAGTCCCATTATTTACGCTGTAGACATGTTGTCAAGGTGATTTACCTCAACACATCCAGTCCCATTATTTACGCTGTAGACATGTTGTCAAGGTGATTTATCTCAACACATCCAGTCCCATTATTTACGCTGTAGACATGTTGTCAAGGTGATTTATCTCAACACATCCAGTCCCATTATTTACGCTGTAGACATGTTGTCATGGTGATTTATCTCAACACATCCAGTCCCATTATTTACGCTGTAGACATGTTGTCAAGGTGATTTACCTCAACACATCCAGTCCCATTATTTACGCTGTAGACATGTTGTCAAGGTGATTTACCTCAACACATCCAGTCCCATTATTTACGCTGTAGACATGTTGTCAAGGTGATTTACCTCAACACATCCAGTCCCATTATTTACGCTGTAGACATGTTGTCAAGGTGATTTACCTCAACACATCCAGTCCCATTATTTACGCTGTAGACATGTTGTCATGGTGATTTACCTTAACACATCCAGTCCCATTATTTACGCTGTAGACATGTTGTCAAGGTGATTTACCTCAACACATCCAGTCCCATTATTTACGCTGTAGACATGTTGTCATGGTGATTTACCTCAACACATCCAGTCCCATTATTTACGCTGTAGACATGTTGTCAAGGTGATTTACCTCAACACATCCAGTCCCATTATTTACGCTGTAGACATGTTGTCAAGGTGATTTACCTTAACACATCCAGTCCCATTATTTACGCTGTAGACATGTTGTCAAGGTGATTTACCTCAACACATCTAGTCCCATTATTTACGTTGTAGACATGTTGTCATGGTGATTTACCTCAACACATCCAGTCCCATTATTTATGCTGTAGACATGTTGTCATGGTGATTTACCTCAACACATCCAGTCCCATTATTTACGCTGTAGACATGGTGTCATGGTGATTTACCTCAACACATCCAGTCCCATTATTTACGCTGTAGACATGTTGTCAAGATGATTTACCTCAACACATCCAGTCCCATTATTTACACTGTAGACATGGTGTCATGGTGATTTATCTCAACACACTCATCACTCACTTTAGACTTAATAGACCCCAGGAAGAGCAGCTGCTGCTCTTGCAACAGCTAATGGGGATCCTAATGGGGATCTTAATGAAATACCAATAGAGGAGAGATGCACAAATAAACTCATGTTTTTTTCAATGAGCCTTTCGCTGAACAAAACGGTTTATTTTGCCTGTGCTTTCCAATCTCCTGCTAATATCTTATAATGTTATATTATTTTATTATGATGGTATACAGCAAGTGAGACTGTGCTGAAAAGAACTGTGTCAATCTTACTACTACATAAAACAAAAAATATTGTATTAAAGGTGAAATCTGCAGTTGCTACATACATTTTGGTTGCTTATTAATGATAAGCACCCATTGATTCTTGAAGAATATAACATGTACAGTAAATGCCTTGTGAGCTTAGTTTAATTTACCCCATCAGAACCAAAAATATACAAACTGTTGAATGTGGTGTTCTAGGATCAGTTTAGCCTTTTAGATCATAATCAATAGGATTATATGGACTGATCCTAGATCAGAATCAATAGGATTATATGGACAGATCAGAATCAATAGGATTATATGGACAGATCCTAGATCAGAATCAATAGGATTATATGGACAGATCCTAAATCAGAATCAATAGGATTATATGGACAGATCCTAGATCATAATCAATAGGATTATATGGACAGATCCTAGATTAGCACTCCTACTTTGAGATGCTTTGTGGATACGGTGTCCAGATTTTCAAGAGAGAGATCACCTCATTCTTCCCCCAAACTGACCTTGTGGTTTTTAATACCTTCTCTTCTGGCTTCAGGTATGAATTAAAACTCCTCGTGGTACCAAAATGTAAGCTAGTTTAATTGTAAACAAACACTAAATAGCCTCTAAACACAATCTGCGGATGTAAAAAGGGCTTTATAAATACATTTGATTGATTGATTGAAAACATGTTCAAAATTATAATTTTGATCTCATCGATGGTCAGTCCTTGCATCCATAGCACTGTCTATGAATTTGAGAGTGGTTACATGTCTCCAGACCCATCGCTCAGCTCCAGACCCATCGCTCAGCTCAACACATCCCTCCACTCCAGACCCATCCCTCCACTCCAGACCCATCCCTCAACTCCAGACCCATCCCTCAACTCCAGTCCCATCCCTCCACTCCAGACCCATCCCTCCACTTCACAACCATCCCTCCACTCCAGACACATCCCTCAGCTCCAGACCCATCCCTCCACTCCAGACCCATCCCTCAACTCCAGTCCCATCCCTCCACTCCAGAACCATCCCTCCACTCCAGAACCATCCCTCCACTCCAGACCCATCCCTCAACTCCAGACCCATCCCTCCACTCCAGACCCATCCCTCAGCTCCAGACCATCCCTCCACTCCACTCCAGACCCATCCCTCCACTCCAGACCCATCCCTCAACTCCAGAACCATCCCTCCACTCCAGACCCATCCCTCAACTCCAGAACCATCCCATCCCTCCACTCCAGACACATCCCTCCACTCCAGAACCATCCCTCCACTCCAGACCCATCCCTCAACTCCAGACCCATCCCTCAACTCCAGAACCATCCCATCCCTCAACTCCAGAACCATCCCTCAGCTTCAGAACCATCCCATCCCTCAACTCCAGAACCATCCCATCCCTCCACTCCAGACCCATCCCTCCACTCCAGACCCATCCCTCAACTCCAGAACCACCCCATCCCTCAACTCCAGACCCATCCCTCAACTCCAGTCCCATCCCTCCACTCCAGACCCATCCCTCAACTCCAGTCCCATCCCTCCACTCCAGAACCATCCCTCCACTCCAGACACATCCCTCCACTCCAGAACCATCCCTCCACTCCAGACACATCCCTCCACTCCAGACCCATCCCTCAGCTTTATACAAATGTACAGGAGGGAAACGCTTTGTTATTGTTTCAATTAAGGATTCTAGCATTTTTTTTTCCTGCTCACTCACTCACTCACTCACTCACTCACTCACTCACTCACTCCCTTCCTTTCTTCCTCATAGAAACGCATGCACACACTCAGAAGCGTACACGCGATGATCCTCTCTTTCCGTACGTACCTGACTGCTCTACTCTACACAGAGACCACCCACGCCACAGCCCAGCACACAGAGAGACAGAACGAGAGAGAGAGAGAGAGAGAGAGAGAGAGAGAGAGAGAGAGAGAGAGCGAGAGGGAAAGAGAGAGAGAGGGAAAGAGAGAGAGAGAGGCAGAGACAGAGAGAGAAAGACAGAGAGAGAGGGAGAGAGAGGGAGAGAGAGAGAGAGGGAGAGGGAGAGAGAGAGAGAGAGAGAGAGGGAAAGAGAGAGAGAGAGGCAGAGACAGAGAGAGAAAGACAGAGAGAGAGGGAGAGAGAGGGAGAGGGAGAGAGAGAGAGAGAGAGAGAGAGAGAGAGAGAGAGAGAGAGAGAGGGGGAACGCTACACCCTCCCAGCAGCTGTCTCTGATACAACAGCTGTGAACCGGTTTTTCTTTTTCTTCTCCTGTTCTGTCCATCCATCTCTCTCCATCCCTCCTTTTGACTCGCTCCTCAAGCCAATTAGATCATGAACATGCTGTGTGCTTGTTGCTAGGGGGGGAAGAGAACCAAGAAGAGGGGACCAGCCGATACTTTGTTGCTAAGGTAATGAACGCTTGTGAGAGGTGTGAAAGACAATATTGAATTTTGTCACTGAGGTGTTTGTGTGTGTATGAGAGAGAGTGTGTGCATATCGATACAGCAGTATTGCCAGGTGAGTATGGGAGTTATGTTACTAATGTGTGTGTGTGTGTGTGTGTGTGTGTGTGTGTGTGTGTGTGTGTGTGTGTGTGTGTGTGTGTGTGTGTGTGTGTGTGTGTGTGTGTGTGTATTGGGACAAGAGTGGTCCATGGAGGATTTGGGCTGTGGATAGAAGCAGCTGTATACTCAACAAGCTCTCACAGTTTCACTGCAGAATCCAACATTTGTCCTTTAAACGTCAAATTTTGAAGGTTAAGTTTAGGCATTAATTCCGAACGGTTACTTTAAGGGTTAAGGTTTGGGATAGGGTAAACAATAAAGCGAGTAGAACTGGGATTGAACATCCGCGTCCGTAACACCCTCACCGTTGCTCCAAATGGCCGATTTTGAAGTAATCTCCTGACGTTCTACATACCTGGACGGACGTTGAATTTTACAGTGGATCTTGAGCGACCTGGTTGGTGTAGTTCATGGATTGCAGCACAGCACCGAGAAAAAGCTAAACAGCTACTACAGTATAGGGAATCTCTCTCTCTCTTTTTCTCTCTCCGTGTGTCTCTCTCTCGTCTTTCCGTATGTCTCTGTCTATCTGCCTGCCTCTTTCTCTCTCTCTCTCACTCGCTCTATCTCTCTCTCAGTGGCTGTAGCTCTCTTTCTCTCCGTAATCATGTGTGTGCGTGTGCGTACTGTACTGTATGTTGCTACCTACATGTTCCTACCTACATGTTGTGACATCCATAGGACTGCTCCTGTCCTCTCCAACACAGAGAGAGAGAAAGATCAGGTTATTGATATAAACCAGGTGATAATCTACAGGGGTTGTTGATATAAACCAGGTGATATTCTACAGGGGTTATTGATATAAACCAGGTGATATTCTACAGGGGTTGTTGATATAAACCAGGTGATAATCTACAGGGGTTGTTGATATAAACCAGGTGATAATCTACAGGGGTTATTGATATAAACCAGGTGAAAATCTACAGGGGTTATTGATATAAACCAGGTGATATTCTACAGGGGTTGTTGATATAAACCAGGTGATAATCTACAGGGGTTGTTGATATAAACCAGGTGATAATCTACAGGGGTTATTGATATAAACCAGGTGAAAATCTACAGGGGTTATTGATATAAACCAGGTGATAATCTACAGGGGTTGTTGATATAAACCAGGTGATATTCTACAGGGGTTGTTGATATAAACCAGGTGATAATCTACAGGGGTTATTGATATAAACCAGGTGATATTCTACAGGGGTTATTGATATAAACCAGGTGATATTCTACAGGGGTTGTTGATATAAACCAGGTGATAATCTACAGGGGTTGTTGATATAAACCAGGTGATATTCTACAGGGGTAGTTGATATAAACCAGGTGATATTCTACAGGGGTTATTGATATAAACCAGGTGATATTCTACAGGGGTTATTGATATAAACCAGGTGATATTCTACAGGGGTTGTTGATATAAACCAGGTGATATTCTACAGGGGTTGTTGATATAAACCAGATGATATTCTACAGGGGTTATTGATATAAACCAGGTGATATCTACAGGGAGCCAAACAACTGGACCAATAACTCAGACAGAAATGCCCTGGAACACACACTCCTAACACACACACACACACACAACCCAACCGAGCCATATTGGACCACATACAGTATCTGATCTGATCTGATCCCACTGCTGCCACCATCTGATCCCACTGCTGCCACCATCAGATCTGATCCCACTGCTGCCACCATCAGATCTGATCCTACTGCTGCCACCATCAGATCTGATCCTACTGCTGCCACCATCAGATCTGATCCTACTGTTGCCACCATCAGATCTGATCCCACTGCTGCCACCATCTGATCTGATCCCACTGCTGCCACCATCTGATCTGATCCCACTGCTGCCACCATCTGATCTGATCCCACTGCTGCCACCATCAGATCTGATTCCCACTGCTGCCACCATCTGATCTGATCCCACTGCTGCCACCATCTGATCTGATCCCACTGCTGCCACCATCTGATCTGGATCCCACTGCTGCCACCATCAGATCTGATCCCACTGCTGCCACCATCTGCTCTGATCCCACTGCTGCCACCATCTGATCTGATCCCACTGCTGCCATCATCAGATCTGATCCTACTGCTGCTACCATCTGATCTGATCCCACTGCTGCCGCCATCTGATCTGATTCCACTGCTGCCACCATCAGATCTGATCGCACTGCTGCCACCATCTGATCTGATTCCACTGCTGCCACCATCAGATCTGATCCCACTGCTGCCACCATCTGATCTGATCCCACTGCTGCCACCATCTGATCTGATCCCACTGCTGCCACCATCTGATCTGATCCCACTGCTGCCACCATCAGATCTGATCCCACTGCTGCCATCATCAGATCTGATCCCACTGCTGCCACCATCAGATCTGATCCCACTGCTGCCGCCATCAGATCTGATCCCACTGCTGCCACCATCAGATCTGATTGAAGTTTGATTTGATCTGGATCCCACCTCTTGGAGGTCTGGCTGTCTTATACACAACAGGTAGAAATTGCCTCTAATCACACTGATACCGAGTCAGAAATTGTATCATCTCCATAATAGTTAAGGTTAGGATTCAGGGTAGAGTAATCTGATCATAGATCTGTGGTTAGGGGCAATGTCTACTTCAGCGTATTTTATGGTAGACATTGAGGCTATTTGGGTATTCATCTCATCTCTTCCTCTGCTCGCCACAGCTCGCTGCAGATGGCAATATTGTGACAGGTATCCGACTGGCAGCAGCATGCTCGAGAGGCAGAAATGCCTGGAGCTCTGGAAAGGAAGGTGGAATGGGAATCACACTATCAGAGAGTTCCAGGCAACGTTACGCTCTGGAATGCTGGAATAATGTCGCATGTAAATGGGTCTTTCTATAAATAATGGAGCCAATGTGTGACATCAAAGTAAAAATGTCACGTCTGTTGTTACAGGAATAAGACTCTAGATAGGCACAACGAGACCATAACTCCTAGCAACAACAAAACATCTACATGTCATTCAAATTGTCACATGAAATATGAAAAATGCATATGTCTTTGTCATGCATAGTAGCAGGTCGGGTTTGTGCTTTAGTCAAACCTTCCAGAAGAATGAAAAAGATAAACAACAGCATTTCTATATTTCTAATAGTTTATATAATAGTTCAATACAATAATATAATACAATGGGTTATGTCAAGAACATCATTGACAAAAATATTAACCAATAATGACACTATTATAATCACTAAACTCTCCTCTCCCCCAATATGCTTTGAGAGGGAGGTGAGGAATGGAAGGACCAAGGGGAGAATCTCAATTGCATTTCCTCCCTTCCTCATGTCCTCCCGCCTCCTTCTCAAAACCCATTGGATAAGAAGGTGAGAGGGGAGGGACCTCCTGACCTTCTCATCCAATGGGTTTTGAGGAGACGAATAGAGAGGATGCAACGAGTCAAGGAAATACAATTGAGATTCTCCCAGGGACAGAGGAAGTAAGTATTAGATAGCTAGTTAAAAAAAAATCACATTGCCAGACTGATTGACTGATTGAGCTACCATAATACCCATGGCCTGTCCAGAAACAACCCCTACTGCTCAGAGACTAGACACTTGTGGATATCTGAGAGGGATTGATGGGTGGTGACATGGTGAGAGTTCCACATTACCCTTTGGTAGGCTTGGTGGAATGTTGATGGTATTGCTTACACCTGTCCAGTTCTCTCAGATCTCCACAAGTGTCTAGGGGTAGAAGCTAGGCGTTGTTTCTGGGCCCCAAAACCCCTTGGGTGTTAGGGTGGACCTACAGCACGAGGCATTGGTTGGTTGTTTCATTCCACTTGTCAAGGAATTCTAGGACCAGTGGAGATGCGGAATCAGGCGCAGGAGACAGAGGGCCGGAGCAACAGTGTTTTAATGCAACGGGAAAAAACACAATAGCTGAAAGGCACAGGGCGCTCAATAAAGTCCGCCAGGGAAAACACATTCCCAAAATAAACACGAGAAAAAAGCACACGGGGAGCAGCCCGGCAATAAAGCTGACACAGGCCAGCGAAACAGGCCACACAAACAACTGTCCTGAGTGGACAATAAATAATCCCGCACGAGAACCCAAACTGAAAATACAAACTAAATAACCCCCCACTAATGACAGACACGAGACAGGTGCGGGATAGACAGACAAAACCAAAAGACAGAGAAACATAGATCGGTGGCGGCTAATAGGCCGGCGACGACGACCGCCGAGCGCCACCCGACCGAGGAGGGGCGCCACCTTCGTTGGATACTGTGACACCCGCGCGCCGACGCCGGCCTCGGGGACGGCCCGGAGGGCGAGGCGTTGGCCGATCCGGACGGCGACGGTGGAATTCCTGCAGCATAGGTGGATCCAGAATGTCGACTGCTGGAACCGAGCACCTCTCCTCCGGACCGTACCCCTCCCAGTCCACAAGGTACTGCAGGCCCCCTACCCGACGTCGGGAGTCCAGGATGGCTCGGACTGTGTACGCCGGGCCCCCCCAATGTCCAGGGGGGCGGGGGGACCTCCAGCACCTCATCGTTCTGCAGCGGACCAGCTACCACCGGCCTGGGGAGAGACACATGAAACGAGGGGTTAATGCGGTAATATGAAGGGAGTTGTAACCTGTAACACACCTCGTTTATCCTCCTCAGGACTTTGAACGGCCCCACAAACCACGGACCCAGCTTCCGGCAGGGCAGGCGGAGGGGCAGGTTCCGGGTCGAGAGCCAGACTCTGTCCCCCGGGTTAAACACGGGGGCTTCACTGCGGTGGCGGTCAGCACTCTCTTTGTGTCATTCACCAGCCCTCCTTAGACACTCCTGGACCGCATTCCAGGTCTCCTGAGAGCGCTTCACCCATGCCTCCACCGCAGGAGCCTCTGTCTGGCTCTGTTGCCATGTCACCAGGACTGGCTGATACCCCAATACAACCTGGAAGGGTGACAGGTTAGTAGAGGAGTGGCGCTGAGAGTTCTGGGCCATCTCGGCCCATGGTACGAACTGCGCCCACTCCCCTGGCCGGTCCCGGCAATATGACCGCAGGAACCTGCCCACATCCTGGTTAATGCGCTCTACCTGCCCATTACTCTTGGGGTGGAAACCCGAGGTCAGGCTGACCGAGACCCCCAGCCTCTCCATAAACAATCTCCACACCCTGGACGTGAACTGGGGACGCCGATCAGATACGATGTCCTCGGGCACCCCATAGTGCCGGAAGACATGGGTGAACAGGGCCTCCGCGGTCTGCAGGGCCGTAGGAAGACCGGGCAAAGGGAGCAGACGGCAGGACTTAGAGAACCGGTCCACAACGACCAGGATCGCAGTGTTCCCCTGGGACGGCGGGAGATCTGTGAGGAAATCCACCGAGAGGTGAGACCAAGGCCGTTGTGGAACGGGGAGGGGCTGTATTTTCCCTCGAGGCAGGTGTCTAGGAGCCTTGCACTGGGTGCATATCGAACAGGAAGAGACATAACGCCGAACATCCTCAACCAAGGTGGGCCACCAGTACCTCCCCTTCAGGCCCCGCACTGTCCGTTCCACCCCAGGATGACCCGAGGAGGGTAGAGTGTGGGACCATCGGATCAGGCGATCGCGAACACCAAGCGGAACGTATTTCAGGCCCACGGGACACTGAGGTGGAGTGGGTTCTGACCGACCCGCCCGCTCGATGTCCGCATCCACCTCCCATACCACCGGTGCCACCAGACAGGAGGCGGGAAGTATGGGAGTAGGATCGATGGTGTCGTAGAGAAGCGACAGTGCGTCAGCCTTCCGGTTCCGGGAACCTGGAATGTACGAGAGGGTAAAGTGAAACCTCGTAAAGAACATGGCCCACCTTGCCTGACGGGGATTAAGCCTCCTCGCTGCCCGGATATACTCCAGGTTACGGTGGTCGGTCCAGATGAGAAAAGGGTGACGTGCCCCTTTCAAGCCAATGTCTCCACACCGTCAAAGCCCTGACCACGGCTAACAGCTCCCGGTCCCCCACATCATAGTTGCACTCCACCGGGCTCAGCTTCTTGGAAAAGAATGCACATGGGCGGAGCTTCGGGGGAACGCCCGAGCGCTGCGATAGCACAGCTCCTACCCCAGCCTCGGACGCGTCCACCTCCACTATGAATGGCAAAGAGGGATCCGGATGCACCAGGACAGGAGCGTTGGTAAACAGCACCTTCAGACGATGGAAGGCTCTGTCCGCCTCTGCTGACCATCGTAGCCGCACCGGACCCCCCTTCATCAGTGAGGTAATGGGAGCCGCCACCTGGCCAAAACCCCGGATAAACCTCCGATAATAATTAGCGAACCGCTGCACCTCCTTCACTGTGGTTGGGGTTGGCCAATTACGCACAGCCGTAACGCGGTCACATTCCACCACCACCCCCGAGGTGGAAATGCGGTATCCCAGAAAAGAGACAGCTCGTTTGGAGAACTCACATTTCTCAGCCTTGACGTATAGGTTATGCTCCAGCAGCCGCCCAAGTACTTTACGCACCAGGGACACATGCTCGGCGCGTGTGGCGGAGTAGATCAGGATGTCATCGATGTACACCACCACACCCTGCCCGAGCATGTCCCTAAGGACCTCGTCCACAAAGGATTGGAAGACAGCGGGAGCGTTCTTTAACCCATACGGCATGACGAGGTACTCATAATGGCCCGATGTGGTACTAAATGCGGTTTTCCACTCGTCTCCATCTCGGATACGCACCAGGTTATACGCGCTCCTGAGATCTAATTTCGTGAAGAAGCGCGCCCCGTGAAATTTAAGTCAATGACTCGACTGCCATAGCAATGAGAGTTAGCAGGTAACTGAAACCCACTGTGATAGCATTTAGACCTCTATAGTCAATGCACGGGCGCAGACCTCCCTCCTTCTTCTTCACGGAAAAAAGCTCGAGGAGACGGGGGACTTGGATGGCCGAATGTATCCCTGTCTCAAGGACTCAGTGACGTATGTCTCCATAGCCGCTGTCTCCTCCTGAGACAGAGGATACACATGACTCCTAGGAAGGACCGCGTCGGTCTGGAGGTTTATCGCACAATCCCCTCGTCGATGGGGGGGTAATAGAGTTGCCTTTGTCTTACTGAAGGCGATAGCCAAATCGGCATACTCTGAGGGAATGTGCACGGTGGAGACTTGGTCTGGACTCTAAACCGTAGTCGCACCGATGGAAACTCCTATACACCTACCTGAGCACTCCCTCGACCACCCCGTAAGAGCCCTCTGCCTCCACGAAATCTGAGGGTTGTGAGTGGCTAGCCAGGGGATTCCCAGTACCACCGGAAACGCCAGGGAGTCAATGAGGAACAGGCTGATACGTTCCTCATGACCCCCCCACGTCTGCATAACCACTGGCACTGTGACCTCCCCTACTTGGCCTGACCCTAGCGGTCGACTATCTAGGGCGTGCACGGGGAAGGGGTGGTCCAGCTGAACCAGGGGAATCCCTAACCTCTTAGCTAACCCACGGTCCATAAAACTCCCAGCTGCACCTGAATCGACTAGTGCCCTATACTGGAAGTGAGGGGAAAAATCAGGAAAACAAACGGAGGTGTACATGTGGTCGACAGGGGCTCTGGGTGTGGCTGGTGCGGACTCACCTGGGGGGTCGAAGTAGTGCTCTGCCCGCCCTCCGAACTCCCGGGTGGACCTCTCCAGCACCGGTACACAGTGTGTCCTCTGCGCCCACAGCGGGTGCAGGAGAGACCCCCCCCCTCCGGTCCTCCTCGACGCAGCCCCCCCTATCTCCATGGGCTGTGGTTCAGGAGGACTGGGAGGTGGAACGAACAGGCCCCGACTGGAACGTCCCCGGGCAGCCAGTAGGTTGTCCAATCTAATGGACAAATCCACCAGTTGGTCTAGGGTGGAGAAGTTGTTCCTACAAGCCAGCTCCCGGCGGACATCCTCGCGAAGACTACACCTATAGTGGTCTATCAGGGCCCGCTCGTTCCACCCCAATCCAGCGGCGAGAGTCCGGAATTCCAGGGCGAAATCCTGAGCACTCCTCGTCTCCTGTCTCAGATGAAATAGCCGCTCACCCGCCGCCCTGCCCTCCGGGGGATGATCGAAAACCGCCCGGAAGCGGCGGGTGAACTCAGGGTAGTCGCCCCGAGCTGAGTCTGGACCATCCCAGACCGCATTGGCCCATTCCAGGGCTCGACCCGTGAGACACCAGACGAGGACGCTCACCCTCTCTTCGTCGGAGGGGGGGGCGGACGGTCGCCAGGTACAGTTCCAACTGGAGCAGGAATCCCTTGCACCCAGCGGCCGTCCCATCGAACTCCCTGGGAGGTGTGATCCGGATACCGCCGGCGCCCGCTTCAGTGGGTGTGGGTAGGGGCGCAGGGTGAGGGACCGAAGCTGGTCTGGCTGGGGAAGCACCTCTCTCCCAGCTCTCCAACCGGGCCAACACCTGGTCCATGGCCGAGCCTAGGCGGTGGAGGAGGCTGGCGTGTTGAGAGACCTGCTCAGCCATGGACGGCGCTTCTGCTCCTGCTGACTCCATGAAGGTGCGGGATTCTGTCACGGAATTCTAGGACCAGTGGAGAAGCGGAATCAGGCGCAGGAGACAGAGGGCCGGAGCAACAGTGTTTTAATGCAACGGGAAAAAACACAATAGCCGAAAGGCACAGGGCGCTCAATAAAGTCCGCCAGGGAAAACACATTCCCAAAATAAACACGAGGAAAAAGCGCACGGGGCGCAGCCCGGCAATAAAGCTGACACAGGCCAGGAAAACAGGCCACACACACAACTGTCCTGAGTGGACAATAAACAATCCCGCACGAGAACCCAAACTGAAAATACACACTAAGTAACCCCCCCACTAATGACAGACACGAGACAGGTGCGGGATAGACAGACAAAACCAAAAGACAGAGAAACATAGATCGGTGGCAGCTAATAGGCCGGCGACGACGACCGCCGAGCGCCGCCCAACCGAGGAGGGGCGCCACCTTCATTGGATACTGTGACACCACTGCTATAGACACAAAGATTTGCACAGGTGTAAGCTGGACACACCAACAGCACCCTATCAGGCTGATCAGACAGGTCTGGGTAGCTGGTCTGGGTAGCTGAAGACCTGCTGTAAATGGTGAAAGGATATTTTTACATGTCTGTTATTCACACCCTTGCTTCATTCCAGCTAGTTAGATGTGCAACCACTGACTAACTATAGTTAAAGGGCATATCACCAGTCTAGCAATAGATACTGTTGTTTTGGCTGTATGGCATCATTTAATAAGATTACCCATGGATAGTTAGGTAGCTAGGATACAGCAGTCAGCTAACCATTTACAGTAACAGCAGTTCATTAATACGTCAATACACACTAAATCTTATGTGGAAATTGAGAAAATCGTACCTTGGCACTGTGGCATGGTATGGGCTGCTATTAATCAATTAATTAATATATAATAGATTCATAGAATGGAGTTAGAAAGATTAATTCCTTCTTTGAAAGGACAGGAAGTGTTGGCTGTGCACTTAACCCTACCCACATGTGATCCTTGAAATATCAAGTTGTATTTTGTTTTTATAGGCAAAAACAAACAAAAAACATAGTTGATATGGCTGACTTGCACTCTACTGACTAATTGAGATGTACAAACTATGCCATAAGGGGACGACGAGCGGATAAGAGGTAATCCGTTATTTTGATTAAGACATTAATGAGCGAGCTAGGACAGATGTAGTTTTTGAAATGTAAAGCAACAGAATTCAGAACATAGGCCATTCTTACAGTATTCTCCCTGTACACCAAGTCAGAACTGTAGGAACAATAAAGGGGGCATATAAGCAGACAATGAAAGCTCTTACAATATTAGATATTTCTCTAAAACAGGTTATAGGCTACATGTGCACCACCAAGTCAGAACAGTAGGCTAAATTATGAGGTTAAAAGGGACCAAATTATTAGGGTGAGGGACATTACATTTTACATTTTAGTCATTTAGCAGACGCTCTTATCCAGAGCGACTTACAGTAGTGAATACATACATTTCATTTTCATTTCATGCATTTGTTTTTGTACTGGCCCCCCTCGTTCAAGTTTTTTACTATTTTCTACATTGTAGAATTATAGTGAAGACTTCAAATCTATGAAATAACACATATGGAATCATGTAGTAACCAAACATTTTTAAACAAATCTAAATATATTTTAGATTCTTCAAAGTAGCCACACTTTGCCTTGATGACAGCTTTGCACACTCTTGGCATTCTCCCAACCAGCTTCACCTGGAATGCTTTTCCAACAGTCTTGAAGGAGTTTAAACATATGCTGAGCACTTGTTGGCTGCTTTTCCTTCACTCTGCAGTCCAATTCATCCTAAACAATCTAAATTGGGTTGAGGTTGGGTAATTGTGGAGGCCAGGTCATGTGATGCCGCACTCCATCACTCTCCTTCTTGGTCAAATAGCCCTTATACAGCCTGGAGGTGTGTTGGGTCATTGTCTTATTGAAAAACACATGATAGTCCCACTAAGGCCAAACCAGATGGGATGGCGCATCACTGCAGAATGTTGTGGTAACCATGCTGGTTAAGTATGCCTTGAATTATAAATAAATCACAGACCGTGTTACCAGCAAAGCACCCCCACACGGTGGGAACCTCAGATCCGGAGATCATCTGTTCACCTACTCTGCGTCTCACAACGACATGGCGGTTGGAACCAAAAATCTGTAATTTGGACTCATTAGACCAAAGGACAGATTTCCATCGGTCTAATGCCCATTGCTCATGTTTCTTGACCCAAGCAAGTCTCTTCTTCTTATTTGATGTCCTTTAGAAGTGGTTTCTTTGCAGCAATTCGACCATGAAGGCCTGATTCACGCAGTCTCTTCTGAACAGTTGATGTTGAGATTTGTCTGTTACTTGAACTCTGTGAAGCATTTATTTGCTTTGCAATTTCTGAGGCTGGTAACTCTGATTAACTTATCCTCTGCAGCAGAGGTATCTCTGGGTCTTCCTTTCCTGTGGCAGTCCTCATGAGAGTCAGTTTCATCATAGCGCTTGATGGTTTTTGCGACTGCACTTGAAGAAACTTTCAAAGTTCTTAAAATGTTCCAAATTGACTGACCTGACTTCATGTCTTAAAGTAATGATGGACTGTCATTTCTCTTTGCTTGTTTGAGCTGTTCATGTCATAATATGGGCTATGTATTTTAACAAATAGGGCTATCTTCTGTATACAACCCCTACCTTGTCACAGCACAACTGATTAGCTCAAACGCATTAAGAAAGAAAAGAAATTCCACAAATTAACTTTTAACAAAGCACACCTGTTAATTGAAATGCATTCCAGGTGACTACACAATGCCACAGATGTCTCAAGTTTTGAGGGAGAGTGCAATTGGCATGCTGACTGCATGAATATCCACCAAAGCTGTTGACAGAGAATTGAATGTTAATTTCTCTACCATATGCCGCCTCCAACATCGTTTTAGAGAATTTGGCAGTACTTCCAAATGGCCCCAAAACCGCAGACCACATGTATGGCGTTGTGTGGGCGAGCGGTTTGCTGATGTCAACGTTGTGAACGTTGTGTCTGATGGTGGGTTTATGGTATGGGGCAGGCATAAGCTACAGACAATGAACACAACTGCATTTTATCGATGGCAATTTGAATGCACAGAGACAGCGTGACGAGATCCTGTGGCCCGTTGTCGTGCCATTGATCCGCCACCATCACCTCTTGTTTCAGCATGATAATGCACAGCCCCATGTCTCAAGGATCTGTACACAATTTCTGGAAGCAAAAAATGTCCCAGTTCTTCCATGGCCTGCATACTCACCAGACATGTCACCCATTGAGCATGTTTGGGATGCTCTGGATTGACGTGTACGACAGCGGGTTCCAGTTCCCACCAATATACAGCAACTTTGCAGAGCCATTGAAGAGGAGTGGGACAACATTCCACAGGCCACAATCAACAACCTGATCAACTCTATGTGAAGGAGATGTCTCGCTGCATGAGGCAAATGGGGTCACACCAGATACTGACTGGTTTTCTGATCCACACACCTACATTTTTTGTGACCAACAGATGCATATCCGTATTCCCAGTCATGTGAAATCCATAGATTAGGGCCTAATTAATTAGTTTAAATTGATTGATTTCCTTATATGAACTGTAACACAGTAAAATCTTTGAAACTTTGCACTTATATTTTTGTTCAGTATATTTAATCCATTTTGAATTCAGGCTATAACACAACAAAATGTGGAGTAAGTCAAAAGGTATGAATACTTTCTGAAGGCTCTGTATTATCAGATGGATCTAAGGGTTTCTTCTTTTCTCCTGCCCTTCTTTCCTCCCCGCTGAGACAGAGGAAAGGAAAGAGAGTGTGTGAGAGAGAGAGAGAAGGATTGAGAAAGACAGAAGAGACAGCTTCAATGTAATGGTATTGTGTCTATGTTCGTATTTCCTCTCCCCATCCTCTGACAGGGACAAATAAAGAGATGGAAGAGAGACGGCTATATGAGATGGATCTAGTATCTCCAGTAACAGAGAAAAGAGAGAGAGAGAGAAAAAGGGATTGAAAGAGAAGAGAAGAGACAGCTATGAGATGGATCTAATGTCTTCTTTTCTCTTTCCCCAGCCTGCAGTAACAGAAGAAGAAAGAGTGCAAGAGAACAAAGGAGAGGGACTGAAAGAGAGAGAGAGAGCAAAGGATAGAGAGAACAAGAGAAGACATCGGTCAGCTACAGTATGAACCAGTCCAGCCAGGACCCGAGTGGAGTGGGGACAGCAGACCCTGATGAGGACTCTCCCAACATGATCGTCTACAGAAAGGTAGGAGGACAACACTGGTCTTTGTAACATTATGTTGTGGAAAGGTTGTGTGAAGGTAGGACAACACTGGTCTTTGTAACATTATGTTGTGGAAAGGTTGTGTGAAGGTAGGACAACACTGGTCCTAGCAACATTATGTTGTGGAAAGGTTGTGTGAAGGTAGGACAACACTGGTCTTTGTAACATTATGTTGTGGAAAGGTTGAGTGAAGGTAGGACAGCACTGGTCTTTGCAACATTATGTTGTGGAAAGTTTGTGTGAAGGTAGGACAACACTGGTCTTTGTAACATTATGTTGTGGAAAGGTTGTGTGAAGGTAGGACAACACTGGTCTTTGTAACATTATGTTGTGGAAAGTTTGTGTGAAGGGTAGGACACTGGTCTTTGTAACATTATGTTGTGGAAAGGTTGTGTGAAGGTAGGACAACACTGGTCTTTGTAACATTATGTTGTGGAAAGGTTGTGTGAAGGTAGGACAACACTGGTCTTTGCAACATTATGTTGTGGAAAGGTTGTGTGAAGGTAGGACAACACTGGTCTTTGTAACATTATGTTGTGGAAAGGTTGTGTGAAGGTAGGACAACACTGGTCTTTGTAACATTATGTTGTGGAAAGGTTGTGTGAAGGTAGGACAACACTGGTCTTTGTAACATTATGTTGTGGAAAGGTTGTGTGAAAGATATACACTGGTGTCTCTTACATTATGTTTGCAGTGGAACAGCACACAGTGACCACTGGCCTCTCAACTCAACTAGCATGTTGTGGGAGGGTTTCATAAAGGTTGTTAAAGAAACATGCATTGTGTACTTATGACTAAGGTAGGATTACACTGACATTTTTCCATCCTAAATACGTTCCTTGCTTCCTTGCTCTAACTCCAGTATCATAAATATTTGAGGTGCTGCTGTAACCCCAAAGTGTCAATATGATTAAAACAGAAACCTGTGTGTGTCTGTGTGTGTGTGTGTGTGTGTGTGTGTGTGTCTGTCAGTGTGTGTGTGTGTGTGCGTGCGTGCGTACTCATGAACCAAATCTCACGCTCGCCAGAATTGAGCAACATAATTCTTGCGTGTGTGCTGGCCAGCTACTCCCTTTGTTTCTGCGTGGGAGACACGTAATTAAAAAGGAACTAACGAGTATGGAGAAATAATGAAGAGGAAGAGGAAGAGTATGAAAGAAAGTAGATAATGATTGAAAGAAGGGAGGAGGGAGAGGGGAAATTAAAGAATAGAAGGAAAGAGGGGTAAATACGGAGAGGAAGAGGAGAGTAGGAAAAAAGGAAAGACACCAGTGTCCTATTAAATTTCATCCACTTCAGCCGACATCCACAAAACATGTCAGATGTGGAACTGCGTTAGAGCTGTCAAATCCACAAGTAACTCCCGTAAATTCTACCACAGACGGAAGGGGCAACCCAGAACTGTAAAGCTGAAGCGTTCCGTTTAGAACGTTCTCTCACCACCACATACGGTAACGAGAGGAAGTCCAGTTGCAGGTAGTTGGAGAGGATGGAACTAGGTAAAACTAGGCTGACATGCTGCTAAATTTGTCATCGTTGAAACAGTTGCTCTATCTCAATACATTTCTGTTCCCGAAACTAGAATCTGTTAGTAACACAAGTGTACTAGGTTTTATAGACTTGAAGTGCAAAGGTCGAATTGAGCTTGTGTACACGTTTACTTCACAGAGGAGGTGTTCTCAAACGGAAATATGCGAATACTTGCTACAACTCGCCAATAGGATCTTGCTTGTTCTGCCCACTAATGCTTTGTTTGCTCCCAATGTAAATGAAACATATTAACTATGCCATATATACAAAAGTATGTGGACACCACTTCAAATTTGTGGAGTCGGCTATTTCTGCCACACCCGTTGCTGACAGGTGTATAAAATTGAGCACACAGCCATGCACTCTCCATAGACAAACATTGGCAGTAGAATGGCCTGACTGAAGAGCTCAGTGACTTTCAACGTGGCACCGTCATAGGATGCCATCTTTCCAACAAGTCAGTTTGTCAAATGTCTGCCCTGCTAGAGCTGCCCCCAGTCAACTGTAAGAGCTGTTATTGTGAAGTGGAAACGTCTAGAAGCAACAACAGCTCAGCCGTGAAGTGGTAGGTCACACAAGCTCACAGAACGGGACCGCCGAGTGCTGAAGCGCATAACACGTAAAAATTGTTGGTCCACGGTTGCAACACTCACTACCGAGTTCCCAACGGCCTCTGGAAGCAACGTCAGCACAATAAATGTTTGTCGTGAGCTTCATGAAACGGGTTTCCATGGCCGAGCATATACTGGAGTTCAGAGAGAAGCTTGAGAGAAGCTTATTGCCAGGAAACATAGTGGTTGGTTCTCCCTATTCCCTATATTGTACCCTATTCATATAGGCTCTGGTCAAATGTAGTGCACTATAAAGGGAATAGGATGCCATTTGAGATGCACACCTGGTGTCTCTTCTCCAGCCCAGCTGTCATTTTCAATTTACCTCAGTGAAGTTATTACTGGAGCAGTTTACCTCACTGAAGTTATTACTGGAGCAGTTTACCTCACTGAAGTTATTACTGGAGCAGTTTACCTCAGTGAAGTTATTACTGGAGCAGTTTAGCTCAGTGAAGTTATTACTGGAGCAGTTTACCTCAGTGAAGTTATTACAGGAGCAGCTTACCTCAGTGAAGTTATTACTGGAGCAGTTTACCTCAGTGAAGTTATTACTGGAGCAGTTTACCTCAGTGAAGTTATTACAGGAGCAGTTTACCTCAGTGAAGTTATTACTGGAGCAGTTTACCTCAGTGAAGTTATTACAGGAGCAGCTTACCTCAGTGAAGTTATTACTGGAGCAGTTTACCTCATTGAAGTTATTACAGGAGCCGTTTTCTCCTTAACTTGCATGTTAAGGCTGAGAGCCAGACATTTTCTAGGAGCAGGAAATGTTTTAGGATGTGTGTGTGTGTGTGTTGTGTTCTTCTATCCTCGTGGGGACCTAAAATACATTTTCATTCAAAATCCTATTTTCCTTAACCCCTAACCCCTAACCCTTACCATAACCCTAACCCTAAATGTCACCCAAACCCTACACCTAATCCTTAAGCTTAAGCCTTTGTCCCCATGAGGGAGAATCGTCCCTGTTTTACTATCCTTGTGGGGAGTTTGGGGAATTTTCGGTCTCCACAAGGATAGAGGAAGGAACGCACACACACAAATGAAACTGAACTGTATCTCCATCCACGCAGCTCTCAATAATGTAACTTCCTGTATCTTAAAGGTCCAATGCAGCTGTGTTTATCTCAATATCAAGTCATTTCTGGGTAACAATTAAGTACCTTACTGTGATTGTTTTCAATTAAAATGGTGAAAAAGAAAAGAAAATAGCTTCTTAGTAAAGAGCAATTTCTCAAGCAAGAACAAGGACTGTCTGAAAACGATCAGTTATGGGAAGAAAGGTTTGGAACTCTCGTACTGGTCTATTAACTAATTTACCACCTGGTGACGTCACCAGGCAGGCCAAAACTCCATCCCACCAAAACAGGCTGGAATTTCAGATGGTCTTTTCAAACAGCTCTTACACTAAAAGGGCATTATCATAATTTCCCAGTATTATTCCAACCTCATAGTGTGGAAATAAATATATATATATTTAATGTAACTTCCTGTGAGTTGTCCACTTCCTCTGTGTGTGTCCTCTCCTGTAAATTGTCCACTTCCTCTGTGTGTGTCCTACCCTGTGAGGTGTATACTTTCTCTGTGTGTGTCCTCCCCTGTGAGTTCTAGTGTTGGATCAGCTTTCAACACACTCATTATCACAACACACTCATTATCACAACACACTCATTATCACAACAGGAGAGGGGGGGAGTTGGGCCGGTTTTATGACTTAACAGCCGGTCATAAATAGTTTGCAGAACTCTTACTTGCCCTGCAGTATTGGAAGACTGAAACCTCTTGGTGTATAGAGAGAGAGAGAGAGAGAGAGAGAGTTTTTTCCCACCAAAGCCTTTTTGTCCAGAGAGTGAATATGGGAACAATATTAGCAATATTAAGATAGGAATGTTAAGAATGGGGGATCAAAAGAATAATCCATGGGGATCGAAAGAATAATCCTGTCATATGGTTTATTATTTTGTGATGTCATTAAGGATGGTATAACCAAGTAACTGTAACTTTAAAAGTCTACGCATCCTATGTATCAAGTTTACATCTGAATGTTAAAATATATGATTAAATAGGAACATACATTCGTGAAGACAGAAATGTGATTTTAGCCTTCTAAATGAGATAATTGCTTTTCATATAAACTTGTTCCCAGTAGGTAACAACGCCCATGTGAGCACAGACATTGTGTCGGTGTGATGGAACGCCCCTTTTAGCCAGAGTGCTTAACCTCACTTGTGTAGGGGGCAGTATTTTGACGTCCGGATGAAAAGCGTGCCCAAAGTAAACTGCCTGTTACTCAGGCCCAGAAGCTAGGATATGCATATAATTGGTGGATTTGGATAGAAAACACTCTAAAGTTTCTACAACTGTTAAAATCACGTCTGTAAGTATAACAGAACTGATATGGCAGGCAAAACCCTGAGGACAAACCATCCCCCCCAAAAAAATTCAGCCTACCACTATTTTCAATGGCTATCACTTTTATTATAAAGCCAAGTCCTCACAGATTACAGTTCCTAGAGCTTTCATTAGATGTCAACAGTCTTTAGAAAGAGTTTCAGGCTGATTTTTGGAAAAATGAGCCAGAAATTGTAGTTTTTCTAGGTGGCTCCCATTTTGGCTGTAGTGTTTCCAAGATGTGGAAGAGAGCGCGTTCTTTGGTATTTTTCAATAACAACTCTGTCTTAAATTGTACCATTTATTTACGTATTAGGGTACTTAACCTCTACGGGCTAGGGGGCAGTATTGAGAATTTTGGAAAAAATATGTGCCCATTTTTAACCTCTCTGGGCTATGTGGGACGATTTCGTCCCACCTACGTAACAGCCACTTCAATCCAGTGGCGCGATTTTTGAATCGTTAGAAATGCTATAACTTCAATTTCTCAAACATATGACTATTTCACAGCTATTTAAAGACAAGAATCTCGTTAATCTAACCCCACTGTCCGATTTCAAAAAGGCTTTACAACAAAAGCAAAACATTAGATTATGTCAGCAGAGTACCCAGCCAGAAATAATCACACAGCCATTTTTCAAGCTAGCATATCATGTCACATAAACCCAAACCATATCTAAATGCAGCACTAACCTTTGATGATCTTCATCAGATGACACACCTAGGACATTGTGTTATACAATACATGCATGTCTGTTCAATCAAGTTCATATTTATATCAAAAACCAGCTTTTTACATTAGCATGTGACGTTCAGAACTAGCATTCCCACCGAACACTTCCGGTGATTTTACTAAATTACTCACGATAAACGTTCACAAAAAGCATAACAATTATTTTAAGAATTATAGATACATTACCCCTCTATGCACTCGATATGTCCGATTTTAAAATAGCTTTTCGGATGAAGCACATTTTGCAATAATGTAAGTACATAGCCCGGCGTTACAGGGCTAGCTATTTAGATACCCACCCAGTTCAGCCTCCACCAAAATCACATTTCCTATAAGAAAAATGTTCTTACCTTGCTTGTTCTTCATCAGAATACACTGCCAGGACTTCTACTTCAATAACAAATGTTGGTTTGGTCCCAAATAATCCATCGTTATGTTCCAACAGCGACGTTTTGTTCGTGAGTTCTAGAATGCTTCTTCGCGGTGTCGCGCATGGCGCATTGGCGTGTCAAAAATGTCTAAATATTCCATTACCGTACTTCGAAGCATGTCAACCGCTGTTTAAAACCAATTTTTATGCCATTTATGTCATAGAGAAGTGTTAATATTCCGACCGGGAGTATGCATTGAGCCTAAACAGCCGAATAAAATTTCTCCTCAGAAGCGACTCATGCACGCGCATCATTGAAAGGTCCTCCGAGCATCCACTTACAAAAGGCGATAATATATTTCAACCTGAGGTTCCCTCGTAAACCTTCAGTTATTTCGCGGGCTCTGAGAGCCTATTGGAGCCCTGGGAATTGTCACGTTACAGCTAAGATCCTTACTTTTCAATAAAAAGAGGTAAGACGCACGACTCCTTGTCAGACAGGGTACTTCCTGCTTGAAGCCTTGTCAGGTTTTTGCCTGCCATAGGAGTTCTGTTATACTCACAGACACCATTCAAACAGTTTTAGAAAATTCAGAGTGTTTTCTATCCAAACCTGAACAATAATATGCATATTCTAGCTTCTGAGTTGGTGTAGGAGGCAGTTAAAAATGGGAACATATTTTTTCCAAAATTCTCAATACTGCCCCCTATACCAACTCAGAAGCTAGAATATGCATATTATTGTTCAGGTTTGGATAGAAAACACTCTGAATTTTCTAAAACTGTTTGAATGGTGTCTGTGAGTGTAACAGAACTCCTCTGGCAGGCAAAAACCTGAGAAGGTTTCATGCAGGAAGTACCCTGTCTGACAAGGTGTTGTTGTTCTTGCTTCTGTTTATTGAAGAGTCAGGATCTTAGCTGTAACGTGACAATTCCTAGGGCTCCAATAGGCTCTCAGAACCCGGGAAAAACCTGAACGATGATGAGGCAGCCTCAGGCTGAAACACAGAATCCCCTTTTCCAAGTGGCCCATCAGAGGACAATGGAATTAGGCGCGTGCCCGATTCGACCCCGTGCAGTATTTTCCTTCGGCTGTTTAGCTAATTGCAGATTCCCGGTCGGAATATTATCGCTTTCTTACGAGAATAATGGCATAAAAATTGATTTTAAACAGCGGTTGACATGCTTCGAAGAACGGTAATGGAATATTTAGAATTTTTTTGTCACGTTCTGCGCCATGCGCACGACCGTGATTTACCATTCTGATAGTGTCTAGAACGCACGAACAAAACGTCGCTGATGGAACATAACGATGGATTATTTGGGACCAAACCTACATTTGTTATTGAAGTAGAAGTCCTGGGAGTGCATTCTGATGAAGAACAGGAAAGGTAAGACCATTTTTCTTATAGTAAATGTGATTTTGGTGAAGGCTAAACTGGGTGGGTGTCTAAATAGCTAGCCCGTGATGGCTGGGCTATGTACTTAGAATATTGCAAAATGTGCTTCATCCGAAAAGCTATTTTAAAATCGGACATATCGAGTGCATAGAGGAGTAATGTATCTATAATTCTTAAAATAATTGTTATGCTTTTTGTGAACGTTTATCGTGAGTAATTTAGTAAATTGTTAGTAAATTCCCCGGAAGTTTGCGGGGGGTATGCTTTTTCTGAACGTCACATGCTAATGTAAAAAGCTGGTTTTTGATATAAATATGAACTTGATTGAACAGACATGCATGTATTGTATAACATAATGTCCTAGGTGTGTCATCTGATGAAGATCATAAAAGGTTAGTGCTGCATTTAGCTGTGGTTTGGGTTTTTGTGACATTATATGCTAGCTTGAAAAATGGGTGTCTGATTATTTCTGGCTGGGTACTCTGCTGACATAATCTAATGTTTTGCTTTCGTTGTAAAGCCTTTTTGAAATCGGACAGTGTGGTTAGATTAACGAGAGTCTTGTCTTTAAATAGCTGTAAAATAGTCATATGTTTGAGAAATTGAAGTAATAGCATTTCAAACGTTTTAAAAATCACGCCAGAGGATTGCACTGGCTGTTACGTAGGTGGGACGAATTCGTCCCGCCGGTCCCATAGAGGTTAAGGTTTGATTATAAACGTTGTTTGACTTGTTTGGAAAAGTTTATTGGTAACGTTTGGGATTCATTTTGTATGCATTTTGATGGAGGGAAACTGGGTGGATTATTGACTGAAGTGCGCCAGTTAAACTGAGTTTTTATGGATATAAAGAAGGACATTATTGAACAAAAGGACCATTTGTGATGTAAATGGGACCTTTTGGAGTGCCAACAGAAGAAGATCATCAAAGGTAAGGCATTTTTTATATCGCTATTTCTGACTTTCGTGTCGCACCTGCCTGGTTGAAATATGTTTTTCATATTCATGTTTGTATGCAGGGTGCTGTCCTCAGATAATCGCATGGTTTGCTTTCGCCGTGAAGCCTTTTTAAAATCTGACACAGCGGCTGGATTAACAAGAAGTTAAGCTTTATTTTGATGTATTACACTTGTGATTTTATGAAAGTTAAATATTTATAATATTGTAGTTTGAATTTTGCGCTCTGCAATTTCACCGGATGTTGGCCAGGTAGGACGCTACCGTCCCACCTGCCCATAAGAAGTTAAAAGGACTCAGTAAGAATGAACTTATCAGACCAGTACATTGCCGGGTTACTGCTGGCGTGTAAAGTGGTTGGGAGCTGAACTCTGAATAATCAACCATTGAGATCAGCTAACGTACAGTGCGAAATGGTTAAAACTCTACAGACCAGACAGCTGAACCCTGAAAAATCAACTATTGATACCAAAATACGTGAGACGGTGGTCTACACATTGAAATGAAGCTCTCCACCTCTACATGAGAAGATCACTTACTGTAGGAGACCAGAAACATTTACAGTCTGCAGCTGTAACATGTAAAAGCGGTCCTAGAACTTTGACTAAAGACACGATGTGGGAAGGAAGAATAACCCTACAGACAACGATTGAAGTATCTATTCTAACAACCACTCCACTACAAAGAAGAAGGACATTGTGACCTCTGGTGGACAACCAGAGCCTTATATCGATCCACTACTCATAGACAGATCGATTGGTTTCAACAGAGAGACGACAGAGAGAGACATCTATGCATAAATATATATTGCATTTCTAATCCGAATGAGCGGTGGTTAGGGTGCTAAGTATTCTGGTTACTGTGAGCGTAATTTCCAAATGTATGTAGGCTTGACTCTCTTTGTCTCTCCCTCTCTTTATCTTTCCCCACTCCCTTTCCATTGTGGAACAAGCCGTCATACCGTGTCAGTCCACTAGGGGCTTTTATCTCATGTAAGTGTGTATGTGTGTTCTGTTATTATTTAGTTAGTTAGTAAATAAATAATTAAGCCAATTTGTGTATTTCTGATTCATCAATAAGGGTTAGGGTTCTTGCAGATATCAAGGAGTATGCAACATTCAGAATGAGACTGATGAGGTAATGATGATTAATAATTGACTGTTATTGATGAGGTAATAATGATTAATAATTGACTGTTATTGATGAGGTAATGATGATTAATAATTGACCGTTATTGATGAGGTAATGATGATTAATAATTGACTGTTATTGATGAGGTAATGATGATTAATAATTGACTGTTATTGATGAGGTAATGATGATTAATAATTGACTGTTATTGATGAGGTAATGATGATTAATAATTGACTGTTATTGATGAGGTAATGATGATTAATAATTGACTGTTATTTATGTGGTAATGATGATTAATAATTGACTGGTATTGGTGAGGTAATGATGATTAATAATTGACTGTTATTGATGAGGTAATGATGATTAATAATTGACTGTTATTGATGAGGTAATGATGATTAATAATTGACTGTTATTGATGAGGTAATGATGATTAATAATTGACTGTTATTTATGTGGTAATGATGATTAATAATTGACTGGTATTGGTGAGGTAATGATGATTAATAATTGACTGTTATTGATGAGGTAATGATGATTAATAATTGACTGTTATTTATGTAAGAGATATTTAGATAATATTTAGAGTTTAAGTCGGGAGATAGTAACTTGTTAAACAACTTTTCCCGTGGTGCCCCAAATTCCTAATGAGTTAATTGTTACATGATTCATTGAATCAAGTAACAATTAAACACAGTTAGTTGATACAACAGTCTTTAGATTAACAGTCATCAGATTAATGATAGTCACGACAACAGTAGCGATGCAATCTGTGTGTAGCATCGCCAGGCAATTTTTTGGTTTGTTTAATCCATAGGGAGGGAATGGAAAGAAAAGCCATTGTTTGTACATAAAGCTGTTTCGGTGTTGGTAACATTTTCAAGTCGGGACAGTTTGTGTTTGTTACACAGACGAGCAGGCTTCAACTATACTCTTTGATTCTATTTCAGCCGATTTAGCTGAGAGATGAATGAGTGTTGTGCTGTGTTTGTCTGGGACTAATGAGGATTTAGCTGAAAGATGAATGAGTGTTGTGTTGTGTTTGTCTGGGACTAATGAGGATTTAGCTGAGAGATTAATGAGTGTTGTGTTGCTCTGGGACTAATGAGGATTTAGCTGAGAGATAAATGAGTGTTGTGTTGGTCTGGGACTAATGAGGATTTAGCTGAAAGATGAATGAATGTTGTGTTGGTCTGGGACTTATGAGGATTTAGCTGAAAGATGAATGAGTGTTGTGTTTCTCTGGGACAAATGAGGATTTAGCTGAGAGATGAATGAGTGTTTTTTTGTTGTTGTTTTTTTTTTGTCATTTTAGCAGACGCTCTTATCCAGAGCGACTTACAGTAGTGAATGCATACATTTCATACATTTTTTGTTGTTGTGTTGTTCTGAGACTAATGAGGATTTAGCTGAGAGATGAATGAGTGTTGTGTTTCTCTGGGACTAATGAGGATTTAGCTGAGAGATGAATGAGTGTTGTGTTACTCTAGGACAAATGAGGATTTAGCTGAGAGATGAATGAGTGTTGTGTTACTCTGGGACTAATGCCTGTAGTCTCAGTCTAGCACGTTGATTATATTGTGGCTACGTCCCAATTGGCATCATATACCCTATATAGTACACTACTTTTGACCAGAGACCTAGTGCACACTGCACTATAAAGGGTTTCATTTGGGATTCATCCAAAGAGTTCAACAGTGGGTATGTCTTCAACCCTTGGCATTTGGTGTGTCATTCCCTTTTCCACAAGATTAGCTGTGTCCTGTGGCTGTGGAGCTAGTCTTCTTCTGACTTCCTCGCTCCTGGGACTCACCCCCCCTCTCCCTCTCTCTCTCTCTCTCTCTCTCTCTCTCTCTCTCTCTCTCTCTCTCATCTCCCTCTCCCTCTCCCCTCTCTCTCTCCTCTCTACTCTCTCCTCTCTCTCTTCTCTCTCTTCTCCCTCTCCCTCTCTCCCTGCTGTCTCTCTCTCTCTCTCTCTCTCTCTATCTCTCCTCTCTCATCATCTCTCTCTCTCTCCTCTCCCTCTCTACCTCTCCCTCTCCTCTCTCTCTCTCTCTCTCTCTCCCTCTCCCTCTCCCTCTCTCTCTCTCTCTCTCTCTCTCTCTCTCTCTCTCTCTCCCTCCTCAAGACGTTTTCTCTGAGTTGAAGGGCAGAGCACCATCTGTTTAGTCAGACTGCCCCAGTCCATTTTAACACATACAGACTGTGTCTGTCGAAACAGTGTGTGTGTGTGTGTGTGTGTGTGTGTGTGTGTGTGTGTGTGTGTGTGTGTGTGTGTGTGTGTGTGAGAGAGAGAGAGTAAGTCTCCTGTTTTCCTGTCTATCTTTCTTCCTGTCTGCCCATCTCTGACACTGAGTGACTAAACACATCTAATAATAGCAGGAAGTCTCAGCAAGTAGATACAGGAACTGTGACATCACCACAGTAGGAGTCCAGAACACAGCTGTAATTTAATTAAGATCACAAAGACAGTCTTCCCCTGCACCTCATAGTAGATTCTTACTGAGGAGAATCCTTTCACAGGACACAAAGTTCTATAGTTAAACCTCTGTGGGTTGTCAGGGACATTCTGTGCTCCACACCCCACTTGTTTCCTTGTTTCCCGTCCTCAGACAGGATGAGATCAGGATGTGTTGTATCGGGGTCCAGAGTCACATACTGTACACTTCAGCCTGATGGCATGCAACTTCTCCATCTCTTCATTATGTGTCTCGTCCAGCCCAGATAGTACTCTCCTCACAGTAAACACACACATGCTATTGTTAGAACTGATATTAGACCAGTTATTGGTGGGTGGAAGGCTGCAGAGGGAAGGGGAGCACTCAGTGTGTGAGAGCTGATCAAGCTCAGTGCTTCTCCTCTGTAGCTCAGTGATTTCCTGCTCCAATTCTTCAATGAGCCCTTCGGCCTGGCCTCTCTGCTGCTTTCTGCTTCTTCCTCAATCACCTCGACGAGCTCAGCCTCAACTCGACGAGCTCAGCCTCCCTTCGACGAGCTCAGCCTCACCTCGACGAGCTCAGCCTCATCTTGACGAGCTCAGCCTCACCTCGACGAGCTCAGCCTCACCTCGACGAGCTCAGCCTCACCTCGACGAGCTCAGCCTCACCTCGACGAGCTCAGCCTCACCTCGACGAGCTCAGCCTGGATTCTTCTCTCAGCGCACCAGAGCAGTGTAGGCCTTAACACTTTCTGCTCTGTCTTTCTCTGCATCTCTCTTGCTGAGTATCCCTGAGTGTTTGATCTTCTTCAACTTCTGCATTCTCTCCTAAATCATCTTTCCCAGCTGAGCCTTCCTCTCTCCACAGTCTTCCTCTATGGGGACAGTCTCTCTCCACACTCTTCCTCTATAGGGACAGTCTTGTGAGTCTTGTGGTCTGTCTCAGTGCAGCTCTGACACACATCTGGTCGATCCTGTAGAACAGCTCCAGGGGTCCCATGTGCTTCTGACACACCTTGTCTTCCAGGTTCTCCACATGGTCGATCAGCTTGTGTCTCTTCAAGGCTGCCAGTCTATGATGAGGCTCCAGGTGAGTTTCACATTTAGAGACCAGACACACCAGGCAGGACTTCAGGACGTTGTGTTCCCCCTCAGTGCAGACGGGGTACTCCTCCAGGTTTAACGAGGGGTTGCTCTGAGGTGATAGGTGTGACTTTAACTGGAGCAGCCATTTCAGAAATCAATGTATTCACGCTGAGATCAGGTCTCCCTTTCAAATGTCTTTTTACACAGTGGACATTGACACCGGTCAGTATTATCCCAATACACGCTGAAACAGGCCTTGCTGAAGTTGTCTACATGGGGTGTAGACTGGGTCAGTGAACTCATCCAGGCAGAGAGAGCATTGGAGCTACACTTCAGACGGGAGAAAGCCGGAGGACGCCATCGCTATAGGAACGAACCAAAAGTACTGTCAAACTATTGTAATTCACAGTTGATCGTACTCTATCGTAAAAGCTTGAAAAGGTAGAGTCAACTGAACGGTGTCGCATGAGCAGCATCGCAGATATTGCGATAAGTGATAAACCACATAGAGCATTAGCTTAGCATTAGTGTTAGCCTCAGAGTGTTTACACTCTACATATTCCCATTCTACGTAGACTCCGGGTTTTGGAGTTGAACAGAAGATAATGCTCCTGCTCCACCATGCTGTTGTGGGAATATTTAAGATGAATATATTCACATTTGGTAAGGAGTTATTACCACAATACCTAGCATATCCCTGTGGCTCAGTTGGTAGAGCATGGTGTTTGCAGGGTTGTGGGTTTGATTCCCACAGGGGACCAGTATGGAGCGTCTGCTAAATGACTAAAATGTAAATGTCAATATTTCTATGTTCCTCTTTCTGTAATGCACATGATTTGCAGATTTCTTCTGACACTCTTGACACAAAGTTTTTTAATTTCACCTTTATTTAACCAGGTAGGCCAGTTGAGAACAAGTTCTCATTTACAACTGTGACCTGGCCAAGTTAAAGCAAAGCAGTGCAACACAAACAACACGGAGTTACACATGGAATAAACAATCGTACAGTCAATAACGCAATAGAAACATCTATGTACAGTGTGTGCCCATGTAGAAGAGTAGGGAGGTAAGGCAATAAATAGGCCATAGAGGCGAAATAATTACAATTTAGCATTAACACTGGAGTGATAGATGTGCAGATGATGATGTGCAAGTAGAGATACTGGGGTGCAAAGAGCAAAAAGATAAATAACAATATGGGGATGTGGTAGTTGGGTGGGCTATTTACAGATGGGCTGTGTACAGGTACAGTGATCGGTAAGCTGCTCTGACAGCTGATGCTTAAAGTTAGAGAGGGAGATATAAGTCTCCAGCTTCAGTGATTTTTGCAATTCGTTCCAGTCATTGGCAGCAGAGAACTGGAAGGAAAAGCGGCCAAACAAGGAATTGACTTTGGGCTTGACCAGTGAAATTTACCTGCTGGAGCGCGTGCTACGGGTGGGTGTTGCTATGGTGACCAGTGAGCTGAGATAAGGCGGGGCTTTACCTAGCAAGGACTTATAGATGACCTGGAGCCAGTGGGTTTGGCGACGAATATGTAGCGAGGGCCAGCCAACGAGAGCATACAGGTCGCAGTGGTGGGTTGTATATGGGGCTTTGGTGACAAAACGGATGGCACTGTGGTCTGTATACGTCTAATATTTATTTCACACAATCCTTAGTTTTGGGCTAACAAACTTTAATTATAAACTGGGTGGTTCGAGTCCTGAATGCTGATTGGCTGTCAGCTGTGGTATATCAGATCGTATACCATGGGTATGTCAAAACATTTGTTTTTTACTGCTCTAATTACGTTGGTAACTAGTTTATAATAGCAATAAGGCACCTCGGGGGTTGGTGGTATATGGCCAATATACCACGGCAACGGGCTCTATCCAGGCACTCCACGTTGCGTCGTGCTTAAGAACAGCTCTTAGCTGTGGTATATTGGCCATATACCACACCCCCTTGGACCTTATTGGTTCAAAATAAACTTTTGATCATAGGCGTGGAGAGGTGTGCTCCTTTTCTGTTCAAAGACGTTCTTTCTGGACAATATTTCTGGTCCTTTTTTAAACACTTTATGGATCAAGAGCACTGGCAAATCTTCCATCACGGCTTGTATAACTCCATCTGGAGAGCAACCCGGAAGTATACCAACATGTTTCACCTTGAGAGATCTTCTCCTGTGACGTCAAAAGCATAATAGCCACAAAAGATGTCTTGTTGGAACAATGGCTGCTACGGTAGTTAGGAGCCGTGTGTGTGTGCGTACTTGTGTGCGCGTGTGTGTGGAATTTTTGGCAGACATTACAATTAACCTCAAAGAGAAGTACAAACCATCTCAATTTCAAAGATGAAGACATTCAGTGACAAAAAAGGCTCACTGGAACTCTCTTAACTACACACGAAACAGCCCTGTTCTCTCTAAAGAAAACTCCATCTTGGCTCTCATAAACTCATTTCAAACTAAACATCAAACATTTCCTGTCTTCTGTTTTTTGGAGAAGGGACTGAAGGTGCTACGACTACTGATACTGTAGTGTGTTTGAAGGATGACAATATTACTATTCTTCCAGAGAGCACAGATGAATTATCATTGTTATGCTGGCAAATGCACTGTCGTGACATGAATCCAAATGTGTGTGTTTGGCTGTAGAAAAGAAATGTTATTTTGGTTTTAGTATAGCCGGCTTCCCTTCAATAAGACTGTCGATTGTTTAGTGCAGGGGTGGTATAGGGGTGTATGCCCGAGGGGAGGTGTGTGTGTGTGTGTGTGTGTGTGTGTGTGTGTGTGTGTGTGTGTGTGTGTGTGTGTGTGTGTGTGTGTGTGTGTGTGTGTGTGTCAGGGTGGTCAGGGTATTGCTACACGTCAGGTTATGATTAACAATGTGAACTTTACACAGGCACACACTCCCCACTCTGCACTGCAGACCTACCCCCCCCCCCACCTACCCCCCTCTTTCTTTAAACCTTTCTCTCTTTCTCCCCCCTCCCCCCCTCACTCTCTCCACACAACTATCTGGTAAAGTCTCTCTACTTCCTTCACTTATAAGTCATAATACAAAATAATGTTATTTAATTGAGTTCCTTTCTGCAAAATGCTAACTTTACCTTGAACTACTGTCATCATCCTAGATTCAACATCCTAGAGGTTGTTTTTATTTTTGATTGACGCAATGGAACATTGGGCTCCATCTCTGCTTACAGAGACCGAGAGGTATGAGACCGAGAGGTATGAGACAGAGAGACAGAGAGAGAGACAGAGAGAGAGAGAGAGAGAGAGCGAGAGAGAGAGAGAGAGAGAGCGAGAGAGAGAGAGAGAGAGAGCGAGAGAGAGAGATACTGTAGACAGAGCGAGAGAGAACGAGACAGAGGACTGTGAGAGATCGAGACAGACCGAGAGAGAGCAGAGAGAGCGGTATGAGACAGACAGAGAGAGAGCGAAAGAGACAAAATGGGACGAGAACAGAGTGAGATTGAAGCACTGTAGCAGCAGAGTAGAACAGCTTCAGCTCCAGTGTCAACCCTTATCTCCTCTCTGAGACCCTCCTCTCCTTAGCTGAACAGGTCTCTGAGTACACCGCCCTGTGCCCCTCTCCTAACATTAAGCCTTAATGTCTCCTATAAACGCTAGCGCCCGGCAGCCTGCTTCGTGACGAGAGAGGAGGGACGTGTTGTGAGGAAAGGGCAGAGAGGTAGAGAAGACATGAGTCACGCGAGGTCTCTTCCTCTCATCACCCTGTCCTCTTCCTCTCATCACCCTCTCATTACCCTCCTCTTCCTCTCATCACCCTCTCCTCTTCCTCTCATCACCCTCTCCTCTTCCTCTCATCACCCTCTCATCACCCTCTCCTCTTCCTCTCATCACCCTCTCCTCTTCCTCTCATCACCCTCTCCTCTTCCTCTCATCACCCTCTCATCTTCCTCTCTTCCTCTCACTCTCTTCCTCCTCTTTCCCTCCTACTCTCCTCTCCCCAAGCTTGTTCACAGGGTTTGACTTGTTCTTGCATGGTGTGTGTGCTCTGCATCTGTGTCTGAATAATTGTGTGTATGTGTATGTGGAGGAAAACGACATTGTCAGTAGGTGGAGGCTGGAGGCTGTGTTAACACAGCCCAGGTGTGTGGGTCTAACCTGTCAGTCTGTCAGTCTGTCAGTCTGTCGGTCTGTCAGCCTGTTAGTCTGTTAGCCTGCTAGCCTGTTAGCCTGTTAGTCTGTCAGTCTGTCAGTCTGTCAGCCTGTTAGTCTGTTAGCCTGCTAGCCTGTTAGCCTGTTAGCCTGTTAGTCTGTCAGTCTGTCAGCCTGCTAGCCTGTTAGCCTGTTAGCCTGTTAGTCTGTCTGTCTGTCAGTCTGTCAGCCTGTCAGTCTGTTAGCCTGCTAGCCTGTTAGCCTGGAGGGGATGCCACTGAGATTGAGGTTATTACAGCTCTGCCCTTGGCATTTTTAAGCTGTGTGCCGGCCACAGTAGCAGCAGCCAGTCAGATGGCAGAATACCTGCTCTTTTGTTTGAACTCTAGTCTGTCTGTCTGTCTGTCTGTCTGTCTGTCTGTCTGTCTGTCTGTCTGTCTGTCTGTCTGTCTGTCTGTCTGTCTGTCTGTCTGTCTGTCTGTCTGTCTGTCTGTCTGACTGTCTGACTGTCTGCTGTATGATTAGATGGGACAGGTCCTGAGAGAGGGAGGGAGGGAGAGAGGGGGGGAGAGAGACTCTAGGAAGATATTTGTGAAGCTAATTTCTCCTCTCCTCCTTTCCCCTCACGATTGAGAGGTGTTTACTCCATTCAGATCTCAAAAGATTTAAGAATACCTGCTCCCACTGGCCTTCGGCTCTCTCACTTATGCTCTTCTTCCTATCTCACTCCCTCGCTGTATCTCTCACTTTTTACCTCACTCTTCTTTTATCCCTCTGCAGGTTGAGGTGGTATGTGGTATGCATGAGCAAGTGTGTGTAAACAGTATATAGTTTTGTTTGAACTCTAGCCCGTCTCTCTCTCTGTCTGTCTGTTTGTCTGCCTGCTGTATGATTAGATGGGACAGGTCCTGAGAGGGAGAGGAGGAGGGAGGGATAGAGAGAGAAAGATTGAGGTTCGAGGAAGATATTTGTGAAGCTCATTTCTCCTCTCCTCCTTTCCGCTCAAGTTTGAAGAAGTGTTTACGCCATCCAGATCCCAATAGATTACATAGATCTTTTTACCAACTGGTCTCATCTCCATTCATCGCCATGGCCTGTCAGACTCTACCAGTTCATCATGGGACTGGAAAATATATTTTTCTCTGTTTCTCTCCTCTTTCTCTTTGTTTCTGGCTGTTTCTCATTCTTTCTCTCCTGGCTTTCCCTCACCCATACCATCACACATTTCTATTCAATCCATTCAAACTGCTTTGTTGTGTGTGTGTGTGTGTGTGTGCGTGTGCGTGTGCGTGTGTGTGTGTGTGCGTGTGCGTGTGCGTGCGTCTGCGTCCATTCATGCATGCCTGTGTATGTTATCAGAGGGAAGGTGGAACAAAGGCAAAATACATTTCTCATCCAGCAGCTTAAATAAGGAAGGTACGCCTTTGAGAGAGGGAGGAGAGAATTTCATTATTCCATTTTCACAGGTGAAATTTTCTGCCTCCAGAGCCTTTGTTCTCATCAAGACATGCCTGATTAAACTGAGACGGAGTCCCACACAATACCCTAGTCCCTATTTAGTGCACTATTTTTGACCAGAACCCATAAGGCCCATAGTGCACTACGTATGTAGGGAATAGGTTACCATTTGAGATGCACACTCTCTCCTCTCTTGACTTTCCTTCTCTGCCTTAATGTGTGGGTTGCTTGAGAACCAAGCAGACTTGAAAACAACATAATTCAACACTTAATGATATTTATTGCACTTTTATATCTACCTGTGATACACAAACGTTTGGTAATCAGCGAAGAAAGTATTAATATTTCATTAAAAGTCAACTCTTCCTGAAAGAGCCATCCTTCTTTACATCTCCCTTAAAGAGCCATCCCTCTTTACCCCCCTGAAAGAGCCATCCCTCTTTACCCCCCCTGAAAGAGCCATCCCTCTTTACCTCTTCCTGAAAGAGCCATCCTTCTTTACCCCCCCCCTGAAAGAGCCATCCCTCTTTACCTCTTCCTGAAAGAGCCATCCCTCTTTACCCCCCCCCCTGAAAGAGCCATCCTTCTTTACCCCCCCTGAAAGAGCCATCCCTCTTTCCCCCCCTGAAAGAGCCATCCCTCTTTACCCCCCCTGAAAGAGCCATCCCTCTTTACCCCCCCTGAAAGAGCCATCCCTCTTTACCTCTTCCTGAAAGAGCCATCCTTCTTTACCCCACCTTAAAGAGCCATCCCTCTTTACCCCCCCCCCCCCCCTGAAAGAGCCATCCCTCTTTACCTCTTCCTGAAAGAGCCATCCTCAGTTCAAGTCAGTTGATAGTATAGCAGCCACCTGTGTTGTGTTAATAGTTCACAGGGCTGAGGGTGTGTGTGTGTGTGTGTGTGTGTGTGTGTGTGTGTGTGTGTGTGTGTGTGTGTGTGTGTGTGTGTGTGTGTGTGTGTGTGTGTGTGTGTGTGTGTGTGTGTGTGTGTGTGTGTGTGTGTGTGTGTGTGTGTAGTGACTAATGGACAGCGCTCATGAACCTATCAGTCTAGCTGATCAATACCCATCTAGGCCAATCAATAGAGTGCTGCTGTCAGAGGAGATGATGGTCTGGCCCTATGGCCCTATGGACCCTGGTCAAAAGAAGTGCACTATACAGGGATTAGGGTGCCATTTTGGACAGACTGGAAAATGAACGATCCTTGACCTGTATACCACCTAGGTCTCAGTCTCTGACTTTCTGAGGAAAAGTAAGAACCATCAACCAGCATGCCATCGATCAATATAGATTCTGAAGGAACGAGACACGTCAATATTTTGCTTTCAAGGCTACCTCATTTTTTCGAAGGCATCATGGGTTGTGCGTCTGTGTAACGTACGCCTGAGAGAGATGATTAGAAGATCTATAAGATGGCACCGAAGAGGTTGGCTGACGTTTTGCCCGTAAACAATTGTTATATATATATATATTTTTTTTTTGCATTGTTTTTAACTTATTTTTTAACTTGTTTTGTACATAATGTTGCTGCTCCCGTTTTTTTATAACAGAAAATAACTTCTGGACATCAGAACTGGTGTTACTCACCACGAGCTGGAAGAAGCTTTTTCCTTTAAGGAGTCCGATGAGAAAGATATACTGCTCTCCCCGGAACAGGCCCAGATCCACGTCATTTGCGTGAAGAAAAGACGGAGGAAAAGAGGACGCAGATCAGGCTGCCTTCTGAGAATCCGTAGATGAGCGAGTGAACTCCCACTGCCTTCCGTCCTACTTGCTAACATGCAGTCACTGGAAAATGAACTGATGACCTACGATTATCCTAACAGGACATTAAGAACTGTAATATCTTATGTTTCACCGAGTCGTGGCTGAACGACAACACGGATAATATAGAGCTGGAGGGTTTTCAATGCATCGGCAGAGAAGCTACGTCTGGTAAGACGAAGTGTGGGGGTGTGTGTCTATTTGTCAATAACAGCTGGTGCACGATGTCTAACATTAAACAATTCTCGAGGTATTGCTCGCCTGACGTAGAGTACCTTATGATAAGCTGTAGACCACACTATCTACCAAGAGAGTTCTCATCTATATTATTCGTAGCCATCTATTTACCACCACAGACCGCTGTTGGCACTAAGACCGCACTCAACCAGCTGTATAAGAAAACAAGAAAATGCTCACCCAGAAGCGGTGCTCCTGGTGGCCGGGGACTTTAATGGCATTGAGGAGTATACCACCTAATAGCTGGTGCTCTCATACATGTCTCAGTGTTATTTGCCTCGAAGCGAGTGTACATTTTTACATTTTAGTCATTTAGCAGACACTCTTATCCAGAGTGACTTACAGTAGTGAATGCATACATTTAATACATTTTTTTTTTTCTGTGCTGGCCCCCCGTGGGAATTGAACCCACAACCCTGGTGTTGCAAACACCATGCTCTACCAACTGAGCTACAGGGAAGGCTAGAAGTAGTTTAGTTCGTCTGGTAAGCTCGTGTCACTGGGCAGCTCTCGGCTGTGCTTCCCTTTGAAGTCTAATGGTTTGCAAGCCCTGCCACATCCAACGAGCATCGGAGCCGTTGTAGTACAATTCGATCTTAGTCCCATAGTGACGCTTTGCTTGTTTGATGGTTTTTGTCAGAGGGCATAGTGGGATTTCTTATAACCTTCCGGGTTACAGTCCTGCTCCTTGAAAGCTGCAGCTCTAGCCTTTAGCTCAGCTAACAGTACACTTGAAATGAAACCACTTTCTGTCAAAATTTGAAACGTGTAATATCTGAAAATGTAGCTAGCTAGACTATCTTACCAGTTTACATCATGGTTGGACGCGTCTCCTGTCTGATGCCATGCACGATGTAATGCAGACTGATGTTTTCTCCATCTCCTTAGCTATCATACTCGAATTCCACTGATTTCAAAACTCGGTCCTCCAGAAAGTGGAGAGCATACACATAACATTAGCTAGCGAGCAAGCCAGCTAACGTTAGCTAGCTAACTTGACATTAGGTTTTTGCAGTTTTAGTACACAATACATTTTTTATAAAGCCGCGTTTGACGTGATTATCTAGACATACTTGACCAGCTCCAATAGACAGACGCGTGCTATATGGTGGACCAATCCAAACTCATCTCTTGGGATGTCCAGCCCACTCGTTATCTCAGCCAATCACAGCTAGCGGCAAGGTTGCTCACTTTTTCTGTGGCTAATCCAACTTGGCTCGTAATTTAACAATTGTATTCGTATGTACAGACGTCATACAAGTTTGATAATAAGGCACATGAAAGTTCACATGTTCGAGAAGGCATTTCTCCTAAAAAAACGTTCAAACAGCTCTCCTGTGAAGTCGTAACTTGCGACATAGGCCTAGTTTCCTTCTCTATTTAGATCATTTCCTTATTCATTTCTAGCCAGATGTCAAATGTTCCTGTTTTGACTAATTTAATCGAGCGAGTTAGGTCTCCTCTATACCAAATTAGCATACCCTCTGAGTCTCTTCCCTGTTTCACACCTGGTAGTGTCTGGTGGGTTTGTTTCCTTTATACCATGTTTCTTGTAAGCTAACAATGTCTGTATTTCCAATTTATTTCATGAAGTCTGAGTTCCTGCTCTTTAGGCCAAAGGCAAATTACCTCAGACCTTGTATATTCCAGGATGAGATAGTAAAAGCGTTGTGTTCCATAGTGTCTAGTGTTGTTTTTGTGTGGTTTAAGTTCGGACCATCACAGTAGGTGTGAGCAGAGCATGTTGAGCATCTGATACATACCTCTTAGGTCACAGGATGGGACTTGGGCGGGTGTAATAGTGGGGGTTGGGCCTGTTGCTCTGCTCACGGCCTGGGCATATGTCCTGTTGTCATGTTGAGGTCCTTGCTGCAGGGGCAGGGGGCATGGGGTGGGCAGAAGGGGCATAGGTCTGATATGGGGGGGCCTATATATATATGTGTGGCCAGGGCTTGTTTGGGGTGGTCTTAGCTGGTTTGGTGTGGCTGGTGATGCTGTCCTCTTGGTGTGGGTTCTCTAGGTGCAGGTCCTTCAGGAGGGGGTTTTTCAGGTCTGGGAGGGTGTCTCGCTGGTCTGGGCGGGGTGTCCGTTGCTCTGTTGCTCCTGTGTGAGATGCTGGGGCTACGGTTGAGGGTGACGTCCTTCAGGGTCCTGGCAAAAGTTGGGATTGCTGCCTTGTGGAGGTGGACCTGGTCGTAAAGGCTATTCAAGTCCAGGGTGGAGTGGTGGGCCAGGTAGACATTAGGTTTTGGGGTACAGTCTCACGAAATGCTTGCATTCACCTGCTGTATGGTGGCAGGGTGAAAGTCTTTTCGTGGTTCCAGGGTGGAGATAAACACTTGTGCGTTGGGGAAAGTGGAAGAAGCTTTTTCAATCACTCCCTTGAGTGCTGTGGCCACCCTTTCCTGCTGGGCCCTCAGGTCATTTGTGCCCGTGTGAATGATGATGTGGCTGGGGGACCCTAGTCTGTCCTCTGACAACAGCTCCAGAGTATGTCCAGTGTTTGGGCACCAGAGTTTAGCCACTTTGTGTTTGGGAAAAAGTTTTTCTTCTTGAATGTATTTGCCATTTGAGTCAATGAAGAGCACAATCTCTGGATTTTGTGTGCCCTCAGTGGATGTGTGGGGTTGTCAAGAGAGAAATCAGGGCAGCTGACCGGGGGGCTGTTAGGAGGAGGTGGGGGCTGTTGGGTTGGTGGGTCCTGTGTTGTCTGTCCCATTAGGGTGTTGAGGTTGTGGTCCAGGTCTGAGTTGGGCTGTTCTGCTGGCTTTTCTGGGGGAGTATCCTGCTCTCTGTCACACCTCAGCTTTGTCACCCCGTCCTTCAGTGACATGTGTGCCTCTTTAAATTCTCTCACCTCACCTTTAAGTTCTCTCACCTCACCTTTAAATTCTCTCACCTCACCTTTAAGTTCTCTCACCTCACCTTT
>NC_042957.1:6778775-6843775 GCF_901001165.1 Salmo trutta | reverse complement strand
TCTGTGTGTGTGTGTGCGTGTGTGTGTGCGTCTGTGTGTGTGTACATCTGTGTGTGTGTGTGCGTCTGTGTGGGCATGCGTGTGTTTTTCGTTAATAACATAGTTATGTCACAGTATGATAAATGAATAATGAAATACTGTGGAACAAGGAATTGATGAGTTGTTGAAGAAACTAGGTGGATGACAGTGAATGTAATGTAGTTTGAGAGGTTTGTCCCTTCCCATTCATCCATATAGGAACAGAATGTACAGGAAACACACACACGTGCGCGCGCTTGCACATACACAAACACAAACACACGCGGTGCACATACACACACACACACACACTGGAAGGTGTTGACAGAAAATGAAGACGGAGAGTGTAGATGCAGACAGAACTACAATACATCTGGGGAGCAATAACAGCAGTGGGAGGAGGTCCTCCACTCCTCCACTCCTCCACTCTCCTCCACTCTCCTCCTCCACTCCTCCACTCTCCTCCACTCTCCTACTCTATTCCTCACTCTCCTCCACTCTCCTCCACTCTCCTCCTCCACTCCTCCACTCTCCTCCACTCTCCTACTCTATTCCTCACTCTCCTCCACTCTCCTCCACTCTCCTCCCACTCTCCTCCACTCTCCTCCACTCTCCTACTCTATTCCTCACTCTCCTCCACTCTCCTCCACTCCTCCACTCTCCTCTACTCCTCCACTCTCCTCCACTCCTCCACTCTCCTCTACTCCTCCACTCTCCTCCACTCTCCTCCTCCACTCCTCCACTCTCCTCCACTCTCCTACTCTATTCCTCCACTCTCCTCCACTCTCCTACTCTATTCCTCACTCTCCTCCACTCTCCTCCACTCTCCTCCACTCTCCTCCACTCTCCTACTCTATTCCTCCCTCTCCTCCACTCCTCCACTCCTCCACTCTCCTCCTCCACTCTACTCTACTCTTCCGCTCTCCTCCACTCTCATAACCCTCTCCTCCTCTACCCCTCCACTCTACTCCTCCACTCCACTCCTCCACTCTACTCCTCTCCTCCTCCACTCCACCACTCTCCTCCTCCACTCCTCCACTCTCCTCCACTCTCCTACTCTATTCCTCACTCTCCTCTTCTCCTCCTCCACTCCACCACTCTCCTCCTCTACCCCTCTACTCCTCCACTCTACTCCTCCGCTCTCCTCCACTCTACTCCTCCACTCTCATAACCCTCTCCTCCTCTACTCCTCCACTCTACTCCTCTACTCCTCCGCTCTACTCCTCCACTCTCATAACCCTCTCCTCCTCTACTCCTCCACTCTACTCCTCCACGCCTCTACTCCTCCACTCCTCCACTCCTCCACTCTCCTCCTCCCTCCTCCTCCCTCCTCCTCCACTCTACTCGTCCACTCATCCACTCTCCTCCACTCTTCCACTAAACTCCATTCTACTCCTTCACTCCCCTACTCCTCTCAGAACAACTCTGATTTAGAAGTGCCTCGATGAGAGACATTCACTCCAGTAGCAGGGCCAACACACACACACTTTCCCCTCTTCAGTCTGCTCATATCTCTACGGTAATGGCAGTTTCAACCACCTCGTCAATAAAATGCATCATCATTATAAAACCCATTGAGAGCTAATGATAGATCTGGGAGACCAGGCGATGGAGCGTAGAGAGGATGACACCGTCACACCATTTACAATGTGTCACCGATACGAGAGGCTGACAGAAGACACACAGTCTGTGCTAGGCGAAACAGTCCTGTAGCTTAGCATCTATGTCATCTGACCACTTCCTTATTGCAGCGAGTCACTGGTACTTCCTGTTTTAGTTTTTTGCTTGTAAACAGGAATCAGGAGGATATAATTATGGTCAGATTTGCCAAATGGAGGGGAAGGGAGATCTTTGTAACCGTCTCTGTTTGTGGAGTAAAGGTGGTCTAGAGTTTTTTTTCCTCTGGTTGCACATGTGACATGCTGGTAGAAATGAGGTAAAACGGATTTAAGTTTCCCTGCATTAAAGTCGTGGCCACTAGGAGCGCCACCATTTTCTTGTTTGCTTATGGCCTTATACAGTTCGTTGAGTGCGGTCTTAGTTCCAGCTTCGGTTTGTGGTGGTAAATAGATAGCTACGAAAAATATAGACTCTCTTGGTAAATAGTGTGGTCTACAGCTTATCATGAGATACTCTACCTCAGGTGAGCAAAATCTTGAGACTTCCTTAATATTTGATTTCCCACACCAGCTGTTATTGACAAATAGACACATACCGCCACCCCTTGTCTTATCGGAGGCAGCTGTTCTATCTTGCCGATGGACCGAAAACCCAGCCAGCTGTATGTTATCCATGTCGTCGTTCAGCCACGACTCAGTGAAACATAAGATATTACAGTTTTTAATGTCCCGTTGGTAGGATAGTCTTGAACGGAGCTCATCTAGTTTATTCTCCAATGATTGTAAGTTGGCCAATAGGACTGAGGGTAGAGGAGCGTTACCCACTCCCGCCGTGGACTGTCTTTAAATAGCAGCTCATGGCTGCACTTACTGTGCTCGTGAGGGGAGAAGAAGATTAATCCAGAAATCAGTTTGTTGTTGTTAGCTGTAAATTCGCCATTCCTCTATGTAAAATGTTCATACCTTCTTCTTCCTGTCTTTGATAGCCCTTATGCTGGCACCATTTTACCACATAACGAATAGCTGAATAAGCTGCGACAGTGACAAAACAACATTGTGTGGGTCAATTATAGGTTTGTAGAATAGTTAATTATTCTGATATAAACATACATTTGCATACAAAGTAGCTAGGATTAGGAAAATGGTAGATAGCTAGCTATATAGCTACATGTGAATGGGGCTAGCAAACAACTAGGCTAAACAATAAATCTCTATGGCAACGGCTGACGGCCAAAGGTTAGGACCATTTGGCTTGTTGCCGTTGCTGCCTTGTTGCCGCTGCTGCCTTGTTGCCGCTGCTGCCTTGTTGCCGCTGCTGCCTTGTTGCCGCTGCTGCCTTGTTGCCGCTGCTGCCTTGCTTTTCTAGTCAAGCTGTTAGTTAGTATTCAATGCTAGCCTCATAGTGGCCATTAAAAATATGGATACGGATAGACAGAGAGCGGAAGGAGCTTATTGGTTATTTTTCATTCTGACATGAGTTTACCACTAATTGCCTGAAAGACTCTGTCACAGAGAAACAAAAGAGGATGTTACGTCAGTCTCCAATATCAAACTCATTTTGCTCATTCATTCAACCATGACAGAAGGAGACCGATTGGGAAATGTTCCCAAAAGTCAATGTTATTATTTAATTTTGCCGTCACTGAGCACATTAACTACCTCTGCACTGACAGCGTTTGTGCGGATTGTCATAACAATATAAAAGACTGTCAGAAAAGGCTGCTCTTATTCAAATTGAAGGGAAGAATTTTATGTGGCAATAACATGACAAGGTTATAAAACATTGGAGCTTTAAATATGGCAAGAAATGTTGTGGAATAGACTTTTACAATATTCACATCCATTGATTATCTACTCCCTGATAATTTGATGTGTTTACTGTCAGATTCGAAACAGCTTTGAAGCGTTTTTTGGTGTTGAGGATCTGTCTGCAGCTGATTCATTTAGTTTCCATTTCCAATCTGGTTGGAGGTCTGGTTTGGATCAATAGTTTTTAAATCTTCTAAAATCCTTGACCTGACAATAGTATGGATTTACCTACTGTGTTTAATATGTTAGTGTGAGGTCAGTGTTCGGCCAGTATAACTGTTTCAAATGATTTGTTATTCTTCTGGGACATCAGATCTAATCAGGTTGATCCCTTCACAATCCACATTTACGTCAGTTTACAGTAATGTGCGATAGGTCTTCAAGAGTCCAAAAAAGTTGGACCCGTTCTGAAATAGAGACTGGTCTTTCCTCACCGAACCCTACCCGAATAAATTTATATTTTAAATATGGAGACCCAGTCCGAATGGACCCGAGGACAACCAGGCCTGGCCCCGTATAGACACGGTCGGGTCCAGTATGATCTGATCTGAGGACAACCAGGCCCGGCCCAGTATAGACACGGTCGGGTCCAGTCCGATCTGATCCGAGGACAACCAGGCCCGGCCCCGTATAGACCCGGTCGGGTCCAGTCTGATCTGATCCGAGTACAACCAGGCCCGGCCCCGTATAGACCCGGTCGGGTCCAGTCTGATCTGATCCGAGTGAGGGAAGCAGCAGATGTTACTGTATATATTGTTTTAGCTGCTGAAGACGTTAATGCACGCACAGGGGAGAGAGGAACGGAGCTAGCAGCAGGCGGGGGAGGGGCTGTGCTGTGTGTTTCTAACTGTGTGCCATGTCTGTGGTTTTCCTGCAAATTTGGGCAATTTTGAAAAACGATGTTGTCGGTGAAAATGTCTTGGGTTGCGGGTATTTGGGCTATTTCTAAATTGCACCGCGGGCCCCCATGGCAAAAAAATATATTACTTTTACTTTGACCTGCTGCTGCTGACTATCAGGCAGTGTGAGTGAGTGGTGGGGAGGGCCAAGTGTGTGTTGAGCACAGTCTGTAACGTCTGCTTCCAGCTCACACTCTCAAACACATAGATCCCCTGAACGCAGCTCACTCTCCAGATCCCAATCCCCTGAATTCTGCTCACCTGTTTACACACCTGTATGTCATTATCACACACTATTTAGTTCAGTTCTTTGCACCCCATCATTGTAAGTATTGTTTGTTTTGTGACACACTTCTATTCGGAGCGCTGGTTTTCCCATAATTGAATTTTCCCTTGTATGATAGTTTTGGCCTGCCTCACTAACGACACCTTTTGCCTATTTTCTGCCTATACCTTAGCCTTTCGGATTTCCTGTTATCAACCTATTGCCTGATCTCCCGGACAACGTTACTAGCCTTTTCCCTGCCTGTACTGTTGCCTATTTTGGACCCCCTGTGTATGACTTTCTGCCTGCCCCCGGACCCAGTTACCTGCCTCCTCCTGTGTATGACTTTCTGCCTGCCCCTGGACCCAGCTACCTGCATCCTCCTGTGTATGACCTTCTGCCTGCCCCTGGACCCAGCTACCTGCCTCCTCCTGTGTATGACCTTCTGCCTGCCCCTGGACCCAGCTACCTGTCTCCTCCTGTGTATGACCTTCTGCCTGCCCCTGGACCCAGCTACCTGCCTCCTCTTGTGTATGACCTTCTGCCTGCTCCTGGACCCAGCTACCTGCCTCCTCCTGTGTATGACCTTCTGCCTGCTCCTGGACCCAGCTACCTGCCTCCTCCTGTGTATGACCTTCTGCCTGCTCCTGGACCCAGCTACCTGCCTCCTCCTGTGTATGACCTTCTGCCTGCTCCTGGACCCAGCTACCTGCCTCCTCCTGTGTATGACCTTCTGCCTGCTCCTGGACCCAGCTACCTGTCTCCTCCTGTGTATGACCTTCTGCCTGCCCCTGGACCCAGCTACCTGCCTCCTCCTGTGTATGACCTTCTGCCTGCTCCTGGACCCAGCTACCTGCCTCCTCCTGTGTATGACCTTCTGCCTGCTCCTGGACCCAGCTACCTGCCTCCTCCTGTGTATGACCTTCTGCCTGCCCCTGGACCCAGCTACCTTCCTCCTCCTGTGTATGACCTTCTGCCTGCCCCTGGACCCAGCTACCTGCCTCCTCCTGTGTATGACCTTCTGCCTGCTCCTTGACCCAGCTACCTGCCTCCTCCTGTGTATGACCTTCTGCCTGCCCCTGGACCCATCTACCTGCCTCCTCCTGTGTATGACCTTCTGCCTGCCCCTGGAGCCAGCTACCTGCCTCCTCCTGTGTATGACCTTCTGCCTGCCCCTGGAGCCAGCTACCTGCCTCCTCCTGTGTATGACCTCTGCCTGCCCCTGGACCCAGCCACCTGCCTCCTCTTGTGTATGACCTTCTGCCTGGACCCAGCTACCTGCCTCCTCCTGTGTATGACCTTCTGCCTGCTCCTTGACCCAGCTACCTGCCTCCTCCTGTGTATGACCTTCTGCCTGCCCCTGGACCCAGCTACCTGCCTCCTCCTGTGTATGACCTTCTGCCTGCCCCTGGAGCCAGCTACCTGCCTCCTCCTGTGTATGACCTTCTGCCTTCCCCTGGACCCAGCTACCTGCCTCCTCCTGTGTATGACCTTCTGCCTGCCCCTGGACCCAGCTACCTGCCTCCTCCTGTGTATGACCTTCTGCCTGCTCCTGGACCCATCTACATGTCTCCTCCTGTGTATGACCTTCTGCCTGTCCCTGGCCCCAGCTACCTGCATCCTCCTGTGTATGACCTTCTGCCTGCCCCTGGACCCAGCTACCTGCCTCCTCCTGTGTATGACCTTCTGCCTGCCCCTGGACCCATCTACCTGCCTCCTCCTGTGTATGACCTTCTGCCTGCCCCTGGAGCCAGCTACCTTCCTCCTCCTGTGTATGACCTTCTGCCTGCCCCTGGACCCAGCTATCTGCCTCCTCCTGTGTATGACCTTCTGCCTGCCACTGGACCCAGCTACCTGCCTCCTCCTGTGTATGACCTCTGCCTGCCCCTGGACCCAGCTACCTGTCTCCTCTTGTGTATGACCTCTGCCTGCCCCTGGACCCAGCCACCTGCCTCCTCTTGTGTATGACCTTCTGCCTGGACCCAGCTACCTGCCTGCTCCTGTGTATGACCTTCTGCCTGCTCCTGGACCCATCTACATGTCTCCTCCTGTGTATGACCTTCTGCCTGCCCCTGGCCCCAGCTACCTGCATCCTCCTGTGTATGACCTTCTGCCTGCCCCTGGACCCAGCTACCTGCCTCCTCCTGTGTATGACCTTCTGCCTGCCCCTGGACCCAGCTACCTGCATCCTCCTGTGTATGACCTCTGCCTGCCCCTGGACCCAGCTACCTGTCTCCTCTTGTGTATGACCTCTGCCTGGACCCAGCTACCTGCCTCCTCCTGTGTATGACCTTCTGCCTGCTCCTTGACCCAGCTACCTGCCTCCTCCTGTGTATGACCTTCTGCCTGCCCCTGGACCCAGCTACCTGCCTCCTCCTGTGTATGACCTTCTGCCTGCCCCTGGACACAGCTACCTGCCTCCTCCTGTGTATGACCTTCTGCCTGCCCCCGGACCCAGCTACCTGCCTCCTCCTGTGTATGACCTTCTGCCTGCCCCCGGACCCAGCTACCTACCTCCCCTGTTGGTCCTTTACAATAAACACCTGCTGCGCCCTGCGCTTGAAACCAGCTCTCTGTCTCCCATCAAGTTCATTACACAGTCATTGGTGTTGAGAGAGCGCTGCAGCAGGCTGTCATGACAAGTGATGTAAGAACAACTAACTATCCTAAACAAAAATATGTAAATGCAACAATTTCAATGATTTTACTGAGTTACAGTTCATATAAGGAAGTCAGTGAATTGAAATACATTCATTAGGCCCTAATCTATGGCTATCACATGACTGGACAGGGGTGCAGCCTGCACATTTTAGAGTGGTCTTTTATTGTCCCCAGCACAAGGTACACCTGTGTAATGATCATGCTGTTTAATCAGCTTCTTGATATACCACACCTGTCAGGTGGATGGATTATGTTGGCAAAGGAGAAATGCTCACTAACAGGGATGTAAACACATGTGTGCAAAAAATTGGAGAGAAATAAGCTTTTTGTGCGTATAGAACATTTCTGGGATATTTTATTTCAGCTCGTGAAACATGAAACCAACACTTTACATTGTTGCCTTTTTATATTTTTGTTCAGCCTAGTTAACTAGTGACATACTTCACCCTCACAATTCTTGTTTTCCTTGTTCGTTATATCCTGACAGCCCCCCAGTCCTACCAATCATCACTAGAGCCAACACAGCAAGTGAAAGAAAGTGATCCAGTAGTTTCAGAGAGAGGAATGTAACGATGTGCTTTCTCTCTGGGTATGTAGCCAGAGCTGTCCCGTCGTCCTGGGGAACATAGAAAAATATGTCTGGGAGGGTTCAAACAGACTCTGTGACCGTTCTGGGACCGTTCTGGGATGATACATTCATACAACTAGGCCTACTCTACATAAAAATAAAAAAATGTGACCAAACAATGTGGCTGATGCAACAGATGAGAACGTTTAGCTTAAAACGTTGATAAACTATTATTTCTTCACATTATGAGCACAGCAATGCTCACACGACAGTAGGCTATACGGGTGAAAATCATTGTTTATAACTGCTGCCCGCGACATACACTGAGTGAACAAAACATTAGGAACACCTTCCTAATATTGAGTTGCAACCCCCTTTTGCCCTCAGAACAGCCTCAATACGTCAGGACATGGACTCTACAAGGTGTGGAAAGCGTTCCACAGGGATGCTGGCCCATGTTTACTCCAATGGTTTCTACACTTGTGTCAAGTTGGCTGGATGTCTTTTGAGTGATTGCCCATTCTTGATACACACAGGAAACTGTTGACTGTGAAAAACCCAGCAGCGTTCCAGTTCTTGACACACTTAAACCGGTGCGCCTGGCACCTACTACCATACCCTGTTCAAAGGCACTTAAATATTTTGTCTTGCCCGTTCACCCTCTGAATGGCACACATACACAATTCATGTCTCAATTGTCTTAAGGTTTAGAAATACTTATTTATCCTGCCTCATCTACACTGATTAAGGTAGATTAAACAGGTGACATCAATAATGTATCATAGCTTTCACCTGTACTCACTTGGTCCGTCTATGTCCTGGAAAGAGCAGGTGTTCCTAATGTTTTGTACACTCAGTGTAGTTCAATGTGCTAATTGTAATAACCCATGGAACTCTTTATGCCTCTGAAGAAGTGAAGGAGTACTGTAGCTCCTTATAAACGGATTACTTTAATAGGTACTCATGTTAAGCGTTACACCACCTGGTGGTGTATATATGTAATGACCTGTAAATATACTTTTCTTTTTTAGGAAACACATGACAATAAACATAACGATTCACAAGAGTTTTGAATTTGTTTTTACCCTGTTCACAGTTCAACAGGTTTTTTTTAAGAGGCTTGGACCTATTATCGAACACTAGGGGTAGTATCCATTCTCAACGGTGGAGAAGCCACCAGCTGTTTCTGAGCCAGGCTCTGAGTATCAAACTCTGAAACTGGGTTCTCCTTTTTGATGAACTCTTTCCTCTGTTACAGTCTGTCTGTGGAACGTGCACCACAGAAGCACTTGGATAGCTAGAGAACAGCCCTTCCTCTGCCATCACAACCGGTAACTCATTTGTTGTTCCCTCCCGTCTAGTATAAATCTGATCAACATGTCTGCGAACCACTTTACCATCTCCCAACATTACCTTGTAAGAGACAGGACCAGTCACTGAGTCTATGAATCGGGGAATTCATTTTGGCCCATGACTGAGAGGGTCCCCCTCTCCGAACCTTCGGTCGTTGGTACGTTTGTCATGGTTCTCATTCTGTCTGTTTTGCTTGCATTCAACCTTCCTTTTTAGGTCTGGATGGACCAGGTCCAGTATGGAGGGTAGTCTACAACCTAATAACATCCCAGTATGGAGGGTAGTCTACAACCTAATAACATCCCAGTATGGAGGGTAGTCTACAACCTAATAACATCCCAGTATGGAGGGTAGTCTACAACCTAATAACATCCCAGTATGGAGGGTAGTCTACAACCTAATAACATCCCAGTATGGAGGGTAGTCTACAACCTAATAACATCCCAGCAGGGGAAAGTCCTGTTGTGGATTGAGGTGTTATTCTGTAGCAGAACAGAACACCTGACAATTTTGCTGCTATGCTCCCTTGGGCACTTTTCTTAATTATTTCTTTGAATGTCTGTACTGCACGTTCCAACAGACCATTTGAATATGGTTAATATGGTTAATATGGTAATATGGTGAATATGGTGAATATGGTGAATATGGTAATATGGTTAGTATGGTTAATATGGTTAATATGGTAATATGGTGAATATGGTGAATATGGTAATATGGTTAGTATGGTTAATATGGTTAATATGGTAATATGGTGAATATGGTGAATATGGTGAATATGGTAATATGGTTAGTATGGTTAATATGGTTAGTATGGTTAATATGGTTAATATGGTAATATGGTGAATATGGTGAATATGGTGAATATGGTAATATGGTTAGTATGGTTAATATGGTTAATATGGTAATATGGTGAATATGGTGAATATGGTGAATATGGTGAATATGGTGAATATGGTGAATATGGTTAATATGGTTAATATTTTTAATATGGTGAATATGGTGAATATGGTTAATACGGTGAATACGGTGAATATGGTGAATATGGTGAATATGGTTAATATGGTGAATATGGTAAATATGGTGAATATGGTGAATATGGTGAATATGGTTAATATGGTTAATATGGTGAATATGGTGAATATGGTTAATATGGTTAATATGGTGAATATGGTGAATATGGTGAATATGGTTAATATGGTTAATATGGTGAATATGGTTAATATGGTTAATATGGTTAATATGGTGAATATGGTGAATATGGAGCAGAATAATTATTGTGGTTCTGTGCTCACGAAACAGAATGCGTTGTCGCTCACCACCATCTCCGGTATCCCTTGGTTACTGAATCTATAGCAGTGGTGGATGGCTACACATCCATCCATTTTGAATGTGCTTTAATCAATATCAGGAACATTTTCCCATGAATGGCCCTGTATAATCTATGTGCAATCTTCTCCAGAGTTTCTCTGGAAATTCCCAGGGGTGGAGGGGAGCTGCTGCTTGTGTCTTTCTGTGTTCCTGGCACATGATACACGTCTTGACTAGATTCTCTATCTCCTCATCTAGTTTTGGCCACCATAAGTAACACAGAACCAACGTGTTTATACGTGAGACCCCAGGGTGACTGTGATGTAGTTGCAGTAGGAAAGCCTGGTTGTGGAATAATCACTCGTGTTCACCACAAAACGCAACCATCTTGAACGCTCAACTCTGTTTTCCTGACACTGTATGGTGTGAATTCAGTCCCTTCTTTTTGTCGTTGCCATCCCCTCACCACATAATCCTCTGACTCGAGACAGTACGGGGTCTTTACCTGTCCAGGATCTCACTTGCTCTGCAGTCATGAGTGCCGTGTCTGTGTCCTGGAACATCAGCACTGTCCTCTTGAGCTTTCATGATGGGTGTGTACGGCATCGTGAAAGATGGCTCTAGGCATCTGAGTTCCCATGGTGCTTTCCTGCCTTGAATACGAGGACATACTCGTACGCTCTCAACGTCACTGCCCACCTCTGGATTCTCGGAGACACCATCTGTGGAACTGCCTTCATTTCATTGAAAAGAGACCGTAGAGGGTTATGGTCTTTACATTTATAAGACATCAAAACTATGAAATAACACTTATGGAATAATGTAGAAACCAAAAAAAAAGTGTTATTTAAATAAATCAAAATATATTTTAGATTCTTCAAAGTAGCCACCCTTTGCCTTGATGACAGCTTTGCACACTTTTGGTATTCTCTGAACCAGCTTCCCGAGGAAAGCTTTTCCAACAGTCTTGAAGGAGTTTCCACATATGCTGAGCACTTGTTGGCTGCTTTTCCTTCACTCTGCAGTCAACTCATTCCAAACCATCTCTATTGGGTTGAGTCTGGGTGATTGTGGAGGCCAGGTCATCTGATACAGCACTCCATCACAAATAGCCCTTACACAGCCTGGAGGTGTGGAGGGTCATTGTCCTGTCGAAAATCAAATGATAGTCCCACTATGTGCAAACCAGATGGGATGGTGTATCGCTGCAGAATTCTGTGGTAGACATGCTGGTTAAGTGTGCCTTGAATTCTAAATAAATTACAGATAGTGTCACCAGCAAAGCACCCCTCATCACACCTCCTCCTCCATGCTTCACCGTTTGAACCACACATGAGCAGATCATCCGTTCCCCCACACCGCGTCTCACAAAGACATGGCAGTTGGAACCAAAAATCTAAAATTTGGACTCATCAGACCAAGGGACAGATTTCCACCGGACTAATTGCTCGTGTTTCTTGGCCAAAGCAAGTCTCTTCTTATTATTGGTGTCTTTTAGTAGTGGTTTCTTTGCGGCAAAATAGACCATGAAAGGCCTGACTCACGCAGTCTCCTCTGAACAGTTGATGTTGAGATGTGTCTGTTACTTGAACTCTGTAACATTTATTTGGGCTGCAATTTCTGAGGCTGGTAACTCTGATGAACTTCTCCTCTGCAGCAGAGGTAACTCTGGGTCTTACTTTCATGAGAGCCAGTTTCATCATAGCGCTTGATGGTTTTTGCAACTGCACTTGAAGAAACTTTCAAAGCTCTTAATTTTCCGCATTGACTGACCTTCATGTCTTAAAGTAATGATGGACGGCTGTTTTTCTTTGCTTATTTGAGGTGTTCTTGCCATAATATGGACCTGGTCTTTTGCGAAATAGGGCTATCTTCTGTATACCACCCCTACCTTGTCACAACACAACTGATTGGCTCAAAAGCATTAAGAAGGAAAGAAATTCCACAAATTAACTTTTAACAAGGCACACCTATTAATTGAAATGCATTCCAAGTGACTACCTCATGAAGCTTGTTGAGAGAATGCCAAGAGTGTGCAAAGCTGTCATCAAGGCAAAGTGTGGCTATTTTATAGAATATGAAATAGGTCCTGAGTGCTCTGGAGCAGGTTTTCATCAAGGATCTCTCTATACTTTGCTCCTGTCATATTTCCTTCGGTCCTGACTAGTCTCCCAGTCCCTACAGCTGAAAAACATCCCCACAGCATGATGCTGCCACCACCATGCTTCACCGTCGGGATGGTGCCAGGTTTCCTTCAGACGTGACACTTGGCATTCAGGACAAAGAGTTCAACCTTGGTTTTCATCAGACCAAAGAATCTTGTTTCTCATGGTCTGAGAGTCCTTTAGGTGCCTTTTGGCAAACTCCAAGTGGGCTGTCATGCCCATTTTACTGAGGAGTGGCTTCCACCTGGCCCCTCTACAATAACGGCCTGATTGGTGGAGTGCTGCATGAATATTTGTTGTTCTGGAAAGTTCTCCCATCTCCACAGAGGAACTCTGGAGCTCTGTCAGAGTGACCATCGGGTTTTTGGTCATCTTCCTGACCAAGGCCCTTCTCCCCTGATTGCTCAGTTTGGCCGAGCAGCCAGCTCTAGGAAGAGTGTTGGTGGTTCCAAACTTATTCCATTTAAGAACGATGGAGGCCACTGTGTTCTTGGGGACCTTCAATGCTGCAGAAATGTTTTGGGACCCTTCCACAGATCTGTGCCAAGACACAATCCTGTCTCGGAGCCCTACGGACAATTCCTTCGACCTCATGGCTTGGTTTTTGCTCTGACATGCACTGTCAACTGTGGGACCTTATATAGACAGGTGTGTGTCTTTCCAAATCATGTCCAATCAATTGAATTTACCACAGGTGGACTCCAATCAAGTTGTCGAAACATCTCAAGGTTAATCCATGGAAACAGGATACACCTGAGCTCAATTTTGAGTCTCATAGCAAATGGTCTGAATACTTATGTAAATAAAGTATTTCTGTTTTTTTTAAATTTATAATACATTTGAAAAAAAAAATTTAAAAATCTGTTTTCGCTTTGTCACTATGGGGTATTGTGATGTCACTATGGGGTATTGTGATGTCATTATGGGGTATTGTGATGTCACTATGGGGTATTGTGTGTAGATTGATGAGGATTTTTTTTAAATCCATTTTAGAATAAGGCTTTAATGTAACAAAATGTGGAAAAAGTCAAAGGGTCTGAATACTTTTTCGTATGCACTGTAAATGTGTTTGTATTAAAGCTCAATAAAGTTATGTGTGGTTGTTAAAGTTCAATAAAGTTCAATGTGTATGTCATCTCCAGCCCCATCTCCTCCTGGGTTTATCCCTTAACACAGAGAAAAAAATTGTTGATTTAGAACAAAATATGGATTTCCTGTCAAGGATTTTGTTGGTAAACAACTACAGGCCATTTTCATAAGTCTCTGGCTTAACTCCTGTATATTGAATGCTGTGTTCTTATTAAGTTGGTGTTAGAGAGTGAATGTTATTTATAATAAGGGTTACATGACCTCTCTGAAATGAAAATGGATGGCCCTCCCTTCAGCAAAATATATTTGACCTAAACTCTCACTTTAACACAAAAAAATGTAATAAAAGTGACAATCCACTACACCCAAAATAATTACAAAAACAAAGTGGATAGCCGAGAACATGTCTAACATTTACCTTCACTTCTTGAACAGACCAGAGCCTTAGATATGCAGTTTTAAAAACTGTTCTTCATGCTGTAAGCATAACATGGCAGGAATTTTGATAGGACTTCGGGCCAAAAGGTTGTGAGTTTGCAGACCACAGCGGACAAGAGTAAGAGTGGAAAGATCTATTTTATAGTAAAAACATTGCATGAATCTATCATCTTATTTGCAGGTACGATAACATTTGTAAAAATTTTATAAACACTTCATGCAATCATTTTACATATTAGCAGAATATTTTTTTAGTACCACACAAATTACCGAAACTACAGGCTAAGAATGGACAGAGACATAATGTCACGACTTCCTCCGAAGTCGGCTCCTCTCCTTGTTCGGGCGGTGTTCGGCGATCGACGTCACCGGCTTTCTAGCCATCGCTGCTCCATTTTTCATATATCCATTTGTCTTGTCTTGCTTCCATACACACCTGGTTTTCATTTCCCCAATTCAGCTACTTGTATTTAACCCTCTGTTTCCCATCATGTTTTTCTGTGTAATTGTTTCATGTTGCTGTGGTGTCTTTTTACGCGTTTTACTTTTGTTATGTTCCGTGTTTTTGAACGCATTTGATTTATGTTGTGCTCTCATTTTGGAACTTGTGTGTGTGTACAAGAAACTGAAGATCTGGTACAATGTTGTGTACTACTCCCTTCACAGAACAGTGCACACTGGCTCTAACCGGAATAGAAAGAGGAGTGGGAGGCCCCGGTGCACAACTGAGCAAGAGGACAAGTACATTAGAGTGTCTAGTTTGAGAAACAGACGCCTCACAAGTCCTCAACTAGCAGCTTCCTTAAATAGTACCCGCAAAACACCAGTCTCAACGTCAACAGTGAAGAGGCCTGTGTTCTTTTGCCCAACTTAATCTTTTATTTTTATTGGCCAGTCTGAGATATGGCTTTTTCTTTGCAACTCTGCCTTCAGCCATTAACTCAGAGGAGGCTTTAATGACCCAGTAAAAACAGCTATGGTCTCCCACCGCTCGATCACCACACACACAAACACAGTCGCGCATAAACGCACACACATACATACACCGCTTTGTTTTATCACCGGGTGATGGCTAATGTGATGGCCTAACACTGGAGGTGTATTTATGTCAAGTGTATACGTGTGTGTGTGTGTGTGTGTGCGTGTGTGTGTGTGTGTGTGTGTGTGTGTGTGTGTACAAGTGTGTGTGTGTGTGTGTGTGTGTGTACAAGTGTGTGTGTGTGTGTGTGTGTGTGTGTGTGTGTGTGTGTGTGTACAAGTGTGTGTGTGTGTGTGTGTGTACAAGTGTGTGTGTGTGTGTGTACAAGTGTGTGTGTGTGTGTGTGTGTGTGTGTGTGTGTGTACAAGTGTGTGTGTGTGTGTACAAGTGTGTGTGTGTACAAGTGTGTGTGTGTGTGTGTGTATACGTGTGTGTGTACAAGTGTGTGTGTGTGTACAAGTGTGTGTGTGTATACGTGTGTGTGTGTATAAGTGTGTGTGTGTGTGTGTGTGTGTCTGTGTGTGTGTGTGTGTGTGTGTGTGTGTGTGTGTGTGTGTGTGTGTGTGTGTGTGTGTGTGTGCACGCAAAGGTTAATTATTGGTAGTCGTCCAAAGGGAGTACACAGGCTTCAGGGAAACATGTCTTAACTCAGTGTGTCCATGATGTCCATGATGTCCATGATGTCCATGATGTCCTTGGAGTCCATGGTGTCCATGATGTCCATGATGTCCATGGTGTCCATGGTGTCCATGGTGTCCATGATGTACATATAAGAACACAAGACCAAGAATCCTCCAGTTTACTGTTGCTATTTCCTCTCTCTCTCTCGTTCTCTCTCTCTCATTCTCTCTCTCGTTCTCTCTCGTTCTCTCTCTCTCTCGTTCTCTCTCGTTCTCTCTCTCTCTCGTTCGTTCTCTCTCTCTCTCTTGCTCAATTAATGCATGCGTTGTTTGCTTAAGAATCTTTCCCGGTAAATATTTAGCTATCCTTCTGATCATGCATGCAGTTTTAATGTTTATCTGGTTCGAATCCAGGCTGTATCACAACCGGCCATGATTGGGAGTCCCATAGGGGGGCGCACAATTGGCCCAGCATCGTCCAGGTTTGGCCGGTTTAGGCCTTCATTGTAAATAAGAATTTGTTCTTAACTGACTTGACTGACTGACTTAAATAAAGGTTAAAATATTTTACAAAAAATACTGTACAAGGAAAAGGAAAAGAGAGTACTTATCTCGATGATCCACTCAAATCTAAAAATAGTATATAATACCCAGTGGCTCTCTACAAGGAGTTGTCATAGACGATAGAGAGGAAGCCTAAAACAAGTACACATTTAGTACTTAACAAGGAAAAGAGAGTGCTTATCTCGATGGTCCACTCAGACACTGGGTTGAGTGTGTAGCACTGCACCACAGTATTTTGGCAAAGCACTGTGGGAGTCAGGTGATCTACTGTAGTCTGGAGAAATGCAACAGCAAGTGAGATTAGGAAGCTGCAGATTGCATTGAACAAAGCAGCAAAGATTGTTTTAAGGTGGAGATATGGTTCTTCTGTCGTAGTCATGCACAATGCTCTTGTAGATGAAGGGTGGTCATTAATCAACAAGGTAATTGAAAAAAAAACATGCTTATTTTATTTCGCAATGTACACCGTCTAAAAAGGCCAAATAGTATTCAGTCGGTAAGTAACAGATATTCAGTCAATACTAGAAATAGATTGTCCACCATCGGTGTGTCATCCAGGCAGAAAAGAGAAATAGGCAACAACAAAAAAACATTTCGATTCAGAGTAATAAAGAAATGGAATAATTTATCTGAGCAAACCAGAAACCTTTCAATATATAAATTCAAACAATACTTTAAAACCACTTAAATATAATACACTGGAAGGTTGTGCAGGACTACGGTAGATGAAGGAATCATTGACTCCACTAGGGAAAACCAATGGCCATTCCTCGAAGTGAGGACCAGGTGATTTCTCCACTATAGCTTCACAAGACGTATTTGTACTGTCTCAACCCCTAAACCCAGGGACTGTTGGTGGGCTGCTTACGTCCTGTCTCAACCCCTAAACCCAGGGACTGTAGGTGTGCTGCTTACGTCCTGTCTCAACCCCTAAACCCAGGGACTGTAGGTGTGCTGCTTACGTCCTGTCTCAACCCCTAAACCCAGGGACTGTAGGTGTGCTGCTTACGTCCTGTCTCAACCCCTAAACCCAGGGACTGTTGGTGGGCTGCTTACGTCCTGTCTCAACCCCTAAACCCAGGGACTGTTGGTGGGCTGCTTACGTCCTGTCTCAACCCCTAAACCCAGGGACTGTAGGTGTGCTGCTTACGTCCTGTCTCAACCCCTAAACCCAGGGACTGTAGGTGTGCTGCTTACGTCCTGTCTCAACCCCTAAACCCAGGGACTGTTGGTGGGCTGCTTACGTCCTGTCTCAACCCCTAAACCCAGGGACTGTAGGTGGACTGCTTATGTTCTGTCTCAACCCCTAAGCACAGGGACTGTTGATGGACTGCTTACGTCCTGTCTCAACCCCTAAACCCAGGGACTGTAGGTGTGCTGCTTACGTCCTGTCTCAACCCCTAAACCCAGGGACTGTTGGTGTGCTGCTTACATCCTGTCTCAACCCCTGAACCCAGGGACTGTTGGTGGGCTGCTTACGTCCTGTCTCAACCCCTAAACCCAGGGACTGTTGGTGGGCTGCTTACGTCCTGTCTCAACCCCTAAACCCAGGGACTGTAGGTGTGCTGCTTACGTCCTGTCTCAACCCCTAAACCCAGGGACTGTAGGTGTGCTGCTAACGTCCTGTCTCAACCCCTAAACCCAGGGACTGTTGGTGGGCTGCTTACGTCCTGTCTCAACCCCTAAACCCAGGGACTGTAGGTGGACTGCTTATGTTCTGTCTCAACCCCTAAGCACAGGGACTGTTGATGGACTGCTTACGTCCTGTCTCAACCCCTAAACCCAGGGACTGTAGGTGGACTGCTTATGTTCTGTCTCAACCCCTAAGCACAGGGACTGTAGGTGGACTGCTTACGTCCTGTCTCAACCCCTAAGCACAGGGACTGTTGGTGTGCTGCTTACGTCCTGTCTCAACCCCTAAGCACAGGGACTGTAGGTGGACTGCTTACGTCCTGTCTCAAACCCTAAGCACAGGGACTGTTGGTGTGCTGCTTACGTCCTGTCTCAACCCCTAAACCCAGGGACTGTAGGTGGACTGCTTACGTCCTGTCTCAACCCCTAAGCACAGGGACTGTTGGTGTGCTGCTTACGTCCTGTCTCAACCCCTAAACCCAGGGACTGTAGGTGGACTGCTTACGTCCTGTCTCAACCCCTAAGCACAGGGACTGTAGGTGGACTGCTTACGTCCTGTCTCAACCCCTAAACCCAGGGACTGTAGGTGGACTGCTTATGTTCTGTCTCAACCCCTAAGCACAGGGACTGTTGGTGGACTGCTTACGTCCTGTCTCAACCCCTAAGCACAGGGACTGTTGATGGACTGCTTACGTCCTGTCTCAACCCCTAAACCCAGGGACTGTAGGTGGACTGCTTATGTTCTGTCTCAACCCCTAAGCACAGGGACTGTAGGTGGACTGCTTATGTCCTGTCTCAACCCCTAAGCACAGGGACTGTTGGTGTGCTGCTTACGTTCTGTCTCAAACCCCTAAGCACAGGGACTGTAGGTGGGCTGCTTACGTCCTGTCTCAAACCCTAAGCACAGGGACTGTAGGTGGACTGCTTACGTCCTGTCTCAACCCCTAAGCACAGGGACTGTAGGTGGACTGCTTACGTCCTGTCTCAACCCCTAAGCACAGGGACTGTAGGTGGACTGCTTACGTCCTGTCTCAACCCCTAAGCACAGGGACTGTGGGTGGGCTGCTTACGTCCTGTCTCAACCCCTATGCACAGGGACTGTTGGTGGACTGCTTACGTCCTGTCTCAACCCCTAAGCACAGGGACTGTTGGTGGACTGCTTACGTCCTGTCTCAACCCCTAAGCACAGGGACTGTTGGTGGACTGCTTACGTCCTGTCTCAACCCCTAGCCCAGGGACCATTGGTGGGCTGCTTACGTCCTGTCTCAAACCCCTAAGCACAGGGACTGTAGGTGGACTGCTTACATCCTGTCTCAACCCCTAAGCACAGGGACTGTAGGTGGGCTGCTTACGTCCTGTCTCAACCCCTAAGCACAGGGACTGTAGGTGGGCTGCTTACGTCCTGTCTCAACCCCTAAACCCAGGGACCGTTGGTGGGCTGCTTACGTCCTGTCTCATCCAATATGGAAAACCAATAGACATACCCAGTATATCTAGTTGCTAGTGAAGCTGGGTAATTTATATACCACATGAGGTTGGTGGCACCTTAATTGGAGAGAGAACAGGCTTGTGGTAATGTCTGGAGCGGAATCAGTAGAATGGTAACAAATACATCAGACACATAGTTTCCATGTGGTTAATGCCATTCCATTTGCTCCGTTCTGGCCATTTATTATGAGCCGTTCTCCCCTCAGCAACCTCCTGTGTTATATACCACAGCCTTACAAGATGTATGTGTACTGTCTCAACCCCTAAGCCAATGGACTGTGGATGGCATATATACAAGCATTACCTTATCCCCAAGGGAAAAACCAGGGGAATGATATAGCTATAGTGAAGCTGGGTAATGTGTCTACCTTGGTATCTACATGGATGTGTACTGTCCTAAGCCTAAGGCGGCATACAGGCATTACTTCAAAGGGCTGAGGACAGAAAACAAGTAATGGCAGAATAGCCTCCACTAGGAGAAACCAATGGGCAAATCTGTCTCGAAATGCCAAAGTAATGCTTGGTGATTTTTTATCTACCATTGCTTTACAAGATGCATGTTTACTGCCCCAAGCCTGAGGCCAAGGACTGTGTAGGAGCTACATAAAGACATTATTTTCCTTACAAAGGCAAAACAAATGGACAGTTATAGCTAAAGTAAAGCTGAGAGATGTCTCTACCCGAGGGCTGACGACAGAAAGCAAGTAATGGCAGCACAGATCGTTGTCTCCGGCTAGGGAAAACCAATGTCCAGCTCCTGACAGTGCAGACGGTTTGTAGGAGTGGTGTTGAGGTCTGGCCAAGATGAATGGCTAGAGCAAGGACCCATGGAGTCTAATAGGACTCAGACCTGGGTTCAAATACTATTTGAAATCATTTCAAATGCTTTAGCTGGGCTTGATTGAGCTTGCCTGGCTTAATGGACCCAATAGAAACCTACCTATCTGGCAGGCTAAAGCAAACACTGAAAGTATTTGAGCGATTTCAAGTAGTGTTTGAACCCATGTGGCGCCATACAGAGGAGGGGGGCTGGTCATAGTCCGTTAGACCTGGTGGTCTATGGGGGTTCAGAGGGATCGATGGGAGGCTGTGGATACACTGGCTGTTCTTTACCAATGGGCCCAAAGGGAATGTGTATAACTTGAAGATGACGCCGACAGAGGGTCGCCTCGCTTCTAGTCCTTAGGAAACTTTGCAGTATTTTATTTTTTTATATATTATTTCTTACATTGTTAGCCCAGAAACTCTTGTGTTATGTCACAAGCATTTCGCTACACTCGCAATAACATCTGCTAACCATGTGTGTGACCAATACAATTTGATTTGATTTTTATTTGATTTGAATACCAACATAACATTACATGTTATGCTGTTGGTTCAATGTCCTCTCTCTCTCTCCATCTCTCTCATTCATATTGTCCCATCATTCATATTCTCAGAAAGGGTTCTGGCATTAAGCCGTCAGATCATTTCACAATTGTTTACATGAATGCACCAGGGGTTGTCAGTCACGTTCGTTTACATGAATGCACCAGGGGTTGTCAGTCACGTTCGTTTACATGAATGCACCAGGGGTTGTCAGTCACGTTCGTTTACATGAATGCACCAGGGGTTGTCAGTCACGTTCGTTTACATGAATGCACCAGGGGTTGTCAGTGAACACTTAATGAGTATTGCTTTGGGTCAATTTTACTGCAGTGCAGTCAAAAACATGATTTCCTGTCTTTTATATATATATATATATCCACACTATGAGAATGGAAATATACTGTGAAATGATGATAAAGCCCTTTTTAGTGTAAGAGCTGTTTGAAAAGACCACCTGAAATTCCAGCTTTTTGGCTGGGTGGAGTTTTTGGGTGTAAGTTAATAGATCCAATAACAAAGAGAGATTGCCCTCCTCTCGGTCAATGACAGCTAGTTTTCAGGTTACATGTCCCTCCCATTAGGCTCCTCCCCTCTATCAGACCTCTCCCAGAAAAGTCTTAGTAAAATTCTAGCTTGAGCAAATTGTATTTAGCTAAGAAGCTATTTTCTTTCTGAAAACAATCGCAGTAAGGTACTAAATTGTTACCCAGAAATGACTTGATATTGAAATTAAAACAGCTGCATTGGACCTTTTAAGGTTGATTTAATTTCGGGTGTTATGTTTGTTGGTTTTAACAGGACATCATGTGTTATGGAGAAAGCACCTTGGGTGAGAACACTTAGTGAGTTTGAAACGGGGGCGCTTGTAGGGCGAGGGAGATGAATTCACATTTTCCCCCATGTATTTCCTAAGGAACGGTGGCTTTACAACAGACATCGATAACAACAACGACACCTTTTTTCATTAATGGCTACCACTACCCTCACAAAAACCTCTGACAAAAAGCACTCATGGCTCTCCCCCTCTCATTCCCTCTTTCTCTCTCTCTCTCCCTCTCCCCCTCTCTCTCTTTCCCTCTCCTTGCTCTCTCCACTTTTCTCTAATGCTCTCCCTCCATCACCTCTCTCTCCCTTCATCCCCTCTCCCTCCCTCCCTCCCTCCCTCCCTCCCTCCCTCCCTCCCTCCCTCCCTCGATACAGACTCTATAAGACTCAGTCATATCATCAGACCCAGACCAGACAGATATCCCTTATGAAAGGCTCAGTTACAGTGCAGGTCACAGTGGTCCAGGAAATGAATTCATTTGCATTTGCCCTGAAGGTAACTCACAAGAACCTATGGTATGTTCTGTTTGCCATATACATTTCGGTATAATTGGGGTTGAAATATAATGTATATAACACTTGAGGTTTTAACATAACTCTCCTCATTATCCAGTTGGTTAGTATGATAATGCTTTCAGAGAAACAAAAGGTTATCCACATCAGACCAAAGCCCTGGAGTATAGCCTTAGACAGACAATCCCAGTAACCTGGCTGTGATTACCTGTGTCTGGCTAAAAGTCAGGTACCTTTTGAAAACCAGGTTACAGTCCTGACCTAGTTCTGTTTTTCTGCATCCTGTATTTACCCTCCTGTATCTACCATCCTGTATCTACCATCCTGTATCTACCCTCCTCTATCTACCATCCTGTATCTACCATCCTGTATCTACCCTCTTTGGCCTTGTTGAATCAGTCCGCTCTCCCTTCACTCTCCATCTCGCTCTAACTCTCTCTAGCTCTCTCTCTGTCTCTCTCTCTCTGTCTCTCTCTCTCTGTCTCTCTCTCTCTCTCTGTCTCTCTCTCTAGCTCTCTCTCTCTGTCTCTCTCTCTGTCTCTCTCTCTAGCTCTCTCTCTGTCTCTCTCTCTAGCTCTCTCTCTCTGTCTCTGTCTCTCTCTCTATCTCTCTCTCTCTCTCTCTCTCTCTCTCTCTCTCTCTCTCTCTCTGTCTCTCTCTCTCTCTGTCTCTCTCTCTCTAGCTCTCTAGCTCTCTCTCTCTCTCTCTCTCTCTGTCTCTCTCTCTCTAGCTCTCTAGCTCTCTCTCACTCTCTAGCTCTCTAGCTCTCTCTCTCTCTCTCTCTCTCTCTCTCTTTCTCTCCCTCTCTCTCTCCCTTTACCCGCCATTAATTTATCCTTGTGTTCCAAAGACCCTATGTTCCACCCCATCTGTCTGGGAGACTGTCTCTGCCTCTGATCAATGCTTAATCAGTCCAGCCCTGGCAGCGTGGTTCAACTGTGAAGGTCAGATTTTGTTCAATGAAGGACTCTACATCTCTACTACCGTTATTCTGATGCCCAATGTTCCACCCTGTCTGTCTGCAACCGTCACTGCATTAGTGAGCCCAGACCTGGTATGACTCCTCTGCTACAGCGGGGTTCAGCAGAAAAGACTAGCCTTTTGTTCAAAGAGCGGCTTCAACTCCTCTATGTCTTTCTGCTACAGCTAGATCTCCCTCCCTCTGAGCTCCATTAGAAAAGGTCTGAGACTTCACAGAATGGTGTAAATGACCTGGTTCCATCAGGACATCTCATCCTCTGAGATCCTCTATATAGGCTGTGATCATAGTGAGATATGTGGTGTAGGATTTCTTCTTTATGCGTTACTAAGGGTTATTGAGAATATATATCTTAGTGACAATGGAATTTCTGCTTTGTGACATCATCAGCAGTTTTGGCACTCAGAATGTTCCCATAAGTGTCTCATTAGGTCATTAACTAACGTTTTCATAGGGATGTTCCTGTGATGTGCAAGAAATGTTTCCAAGAGACATTTCCTTTAATGTCAAAAAGAAATTACCCAGATAGTAGTTTTGTAAGAATTGTTGCACCTACAAACTTAGTCAATCCATCTTTTTTTTTTGTCCATTGGTCATTTTATGGAGGCAATAGTGTTGTTTTAATCCGATGTCTTGATTTTGAGATAATGTTAGGTGAGCACAGAAAATACTCTGAAAACTCAATTACTAACAACCCTGTTAAAAATCCGGTATGTGCTTCTCTGTAACGTCCGGGCGGCTCATGACGAGCATCGTTATGTGCCTCCAATCAAATTGATTTGCGATATTGTCATATTGGCTTAGATATGATGGTATGGGGAATAGGGTTTAATTTGGTATTGGGACGCAGCCCGTATCTGCACTCATCCAGGCCTAATCTAATTCCCTTCTCCATACCCCTCTGGCATGGCTTTAATTGGGATATAATGAGATAATGAGATTGTGTCCAGACCACACCACTGGCCCAGGACCAAAGGGGGAAGATAAAAAATACTCCAGATATCATGATAGGCCATGAAACTGGCCTGATGCTGGGTGACTCTCCCCGTAACACAGGCATAATGGTTGGTCCCATTCTCTCTGGCCATCACTATGCAGTGACCTTGTCTGTCAGCGACTGTTGTTCATGAGATTGCAGAATAGGATGTGTCCAAGTGGCACCCTATTCCCTTTATAGTGCACTGCTTTTGACCAGGGGCCATAGAGAATAGGGTGCCATTCGACCAGGGCCCATAGGGAATAGGGTGCCATTTGACCAGGGCCCATAGGGAATAGGGTGCCATTTGACCAGGGCCTAGGGAATAGGGTGCCATTTGGCCAGGGCCTAGGGAATAGGGTGCCATTTGGCCAGGGCCTAGGGAATAGGGTGCCATTTGACCAGGGTCTATAGGGAATAGGGTGCCATTTGGCCAGGGCCCATAGGGAATAGGATGCCATTTGACCAAGGCCTAGGGAATAGGGTGCCATTTGGCACGTATCACAGGTCAGCTCTGTTTGTTTGTCTCTCTCATGGCGGCAATAAAGATTTTCTTTATTGATTATTACCCAGGGAGCCATTGGCCCTGTATTCACCCTGCGCTATCTTCATCTAGATTCCTTAGTCTTCCTCGGTCTTCTTCAAGCTGGCTCTGTCTTCCTCTGTCTTGCTCTAGCTGGCTCTGTCTTCCTCTGTCTTGCTCTAGCTGGCTCTGTCTTCCGCTGTCTTGCTCTAGCTGGCTCTGTCTTCCGCTGTCTTGCTCTAGCTGGCTCTGTAATCCTCTGTCTTGCTCTAGCTGGCTCTGTCTTCCGCTGTCTTGCTCTAGCTGGCTCTGTAATCCTCTGTCTTCCTCAAGCTGGCTCTGTCTTCCTCTGTCTTGTTCTAGCTGGCCCTGTCTTGCTCTAGCAGGCTCTGTCTTCCTCGGTCTTGCTCTAGCTGGCTCTGTCTTCCTCTGCCTTCCTCAAGCAGGCTCTGTCTTCCTTTGTCTTCCTCTGTCTTCCTCTGTCTTGCTCTAGCTGGCTCTGTCTTCCTCTGCCTTCCTCAAGCAGGCTCTGTCTTCCTTTGTCTTCCTCTGTCTTCCTCTGTCTTGCTCTAGCTGGCTCTGTCTTCCTCTGCCTTCCTCAAGCAGGCTCTGTCTTCCTTTGTCTTCCTCTGTCTTCCTCTGTCTTGCTCTAGCTGGCTCTGTCTTCCTCTGTCTTCCTCTAGCTGGCTCTGTCTTCCTTTGTCTTCCTCTGTCTTCCTTTGTCTTCCTCTGTCTTCCTCTGTCTTCCTCTCACTGGCTCTCTGCCAACTAACAAGGAGGACGGAACTCAACAAACTTTGAGAACTATATGTCTTCCTCTAGCTGGCTCTGTCTTCCTCTGTCTTGCTCTAGCTGGCTCTGTCTTCCTCTGTCTTGCTCTAGCTGGCTCTGTCTTCCTCTGTCTTGCTCTAGCTGGCTCTGTCTTCCTCTGTCTTGCTCTAGCTGGCTCTGTCTTCCTCTGTCTTGCTCTAGCTGGCTCTGTAATCCTCTGTCTTGCTCTAGCTGGCTCTGTCTTCCGCTGTCTTGCTCTAGCTGGCTCTGAGCCCTAGGACTACCTGGCATGATGACTCCTTGCTGTCCCCAGTCCACCTGGCCATGCTGCTGCTCCAGTTTCAACTGTTCTGCCTGCGGCTACGGAACCCTGACCTGTTCACCGGACGTGCTTGTTGCACCCTCGACAATTACTATGATTATTATTATTTGACCATGCTGGTCATTTACGAACATTTTAACATCTTGACCATGTTCTGTTATAATATCCACCCGGCACAGCCAGAAGAGGACTGGCCACCCCTCATAGCCTGGTTCCTCTCTAGGTTTCTTCCTAGGTTTTTGGCCTTTCTCAGGAGTTTTTCCTAGGGAGTTTTTCCCAGCCACCGTGCTTCTTTCACATGCATTGCTTGCTGTTTGGGGTTTTAGGCTGGGTTTCTGTACAGCACTTTGAGATTTCAGCTGATGTACGAAGGGCTATATAAATAAATTTGATTTGATTTGATTTGATTTGTGATCCTCTGTCTTCCTCAAGCTGGCTCTGTCTTCCTCTGTCTTGTTCTAGCTGGCCCTGTCTTGCTCTAGCAGGCTCTGTCTTCCTCGGTCTTGCTCTAGCTGGCTCTGTCTTCCTCTGCCTTCCTCAAGCAGGCTCTGTCTTCCTTTGTCTTGTTCTAGCTGGCCCTGTCTTGCTCTAGCAGGCTCTGTCTTCCTCGGTCTTGCTCTAGCTGGCTCTGTCTTCCTCTGCCTTCCTCAAGCAGGCTCTGTCTTCCTTTGTCTTCCTCTGTCTTCCTCTGTCTTCCTCAAGCTGGCTCTGTCTTCCTCTGTCTTGTTCTAGCTGGCCCTGTCTTGCTCTAGCTGGCTCTGTCTTCCTCTGTCTTGCTCTAGCTGGCTCTGTCTTCCTCTGTCTTGCTCTAGCTGGCTCTGTCTTCCTCTGTCTTGCTCTAGCTGGCTCTGTAATCCTCTGTCTTGCTCTAGCTGGCTCTGTCTTCCTCTGTCTTGCTCTTTCTTCCTCTGTCTTCCTCTGCCTTCCTCTAGCTGGCTCTGTCTTCCTCTGTCTTCCTTTAGCTGGCTCTGTCTTCCTCTGTCTTGCTCTAGCTGGCTCTGTCTTCCTCTGTCTTGCTCTAGCTGGCTCTGTCTTCCTCTGTCTTCCTCTAGCTGGCTCTGTAATCCTCTGTCTTGCTCTAGCTGGCTCTGTCTTCCTCTGTCTTCCTCTCACTGGCTCTCTGCCAACTAACAAGGAGGACGGAACTCAACAAACTTTGAGAACTATTTTCTCCTCTCTGGTTGCTATGGGAGCACATCACTTCCTTAAGCCATCGCCTCTCCCTTTCTTCACGTCATCCTTCTCTGCCTCTCTCCTCCCTCTCTTTCTGTCTCTGGAAGGGTTAATGTAAAGCAGCAGTGGGGTGTCGGGATTCCAAGCCTGAACAAATTCTGGATCTTGGTCTTAGTTCTTTCCAGGGGGAGGGTTTGTCTTCCTCTCCTCCTCCTCCTCCTCCTCCTCCTCCTTCCGTGCCCCCGTCTCCCTTGAGATTCCTTAGCAGAAGGCCCATATCCCAGAATCCTCAGCTCAGGAAACCACAGGTGAGTCGGTTTGGTAATCCCTAAACTTCACCCCAAGATCTGGCTGTTGGACGAGACGGTGCCCCCCCCCCCCCCCAAATGGTGTCCTATTCCCTCTAGTTCCCTATGGTCCCTGGTTAAAGGTACTTCCCTATGGGCCCTGGTTAAAGGTATTTCCCTATGGGCCCTGGTTAAAGGTATTTCCCTATGGGCCCTGGTTAAAGTAGTTCCCTATGGGCCCTGGTTAAAGTAGTTCCCTATGGGCCCTGGTTAAAGTAGTTCCCTATGGGCCCTGGTTAAAGGTACTTCCCTATGGGCCCTGGTTAAAAGTAGTTCCCTATGGGCCCTGGTTAAAAGTAGTTCCCTATGGGCCCTGGTTAAAAGTAGTTCCCTATGGGCCCTGGTTAAAAGTAGTTCCCTATGGGCCCTGGTTAAAAGTAGTTCCCTATGGGCCCTGGTTAAAGGTATTTCCCTATGGGCCCTGGTTAAAAGTAGTTCCCTATGGGCCCTGGTTAAAAGTAGAGCACTATGAAGGGAATGGCATGCCATTTGGGATGCAGTCTAGATAATCCATCTCTTCTTCTTGTGATTGTGGACAAGAACTCCTGTCTAGATCCTCCTCTACAATTAGTCTGAGATGTTCTATACTCCATGGTGTTACCACAGTTTAGACTACACTGGAGTACAAGTAAAAGTAGATGTTGTAAATGTCTAGAAAAGTGATTTGCTTCTTTTTTTTGTAAGTTATGTGAGGAACCCCCCCCCCCTTACTATGTTTCATTGGCTGTGTTGTTGGCAGTTTCATTGGCTGTGTTGTTGGCAGTTTCATTGGCTGTTTCATTGGCTGTTTTGTTGGCAGTTTCATTGGCTGTGTTGTTGGCCGTTTCATTGGCTGTGTTGTTGGCTGTGTTGTTGGCCGTTTCAATGAATGTGTTGTTGGCCATTTCATTGGCTGTGTTGTTGGCAGTTTCATGGGCTGTGTTGTTGGCAGTTTCATTGGCTGTGTTGTTGGCTGTGACATTGGCTGTGTTGTTGGCCGTTTCAATGAATGTGTTGTTGGCCGTTTCATTGGCTGTGTTGTTGGCCGTGTCATTGGCTGTGTTGTTGGCCGTTTCATTGGCTGTGTTGTTGGCCATTTCATTGGCTGTGTTGTTGGCCGTGTCATTGGCTGTGTTGTTGGCCGTTTCATTGGCTGTGTTGTTGGCCGTGTCATTGGCTGTTTCATTGGCTGTGTTGTTGGCCGTGTCATTGGCTGTGTTGTTGGCCATGTCATTGGCTGTGTTGTTGGCCGTGTCATTGGCTGTGTTGTTGGCCGTTTCATTGGCTGTGTTGTTGGCCGTGTCATTGGCCGTGTCATTGGCTGTGTTGTTGGCCGTGTCAATGGCTGTGTTGTTTTATGCTTTCCTTTGATCAGGGTTCAACAGCTCCATGTAAACAGATGTGTTTCAGAGAAGAACCAGGTGTTGTCTGATTCTGAGAGCCCTGGTCCTGCCAACACTACTGAGTGCCAACACTACTGAGTGCCAACACTACTGGGTGCCAACACTGCTGAGTGCCAACACTACTGAGTGCCAACACTACTGTGTGCCAACACTACTGAGTGCCAACACTACTGAGTGCCAACACTACTGAGTGCCAAAACTGCTGAGTGCCAACACTGCTGAGTGCCAACACTGCTGAGTGCCAACACTGCTGTGTGCCAACACTGCTGAGTGCCAACACCACTGAGTGCCAACACTACTGGGTGCGTCCAAAATGGAATCCTATTCCCTATATAGTGCACTACTTTCGACCAGAGCCGTACACACAGAGAGAGAGGCCAGCCAACTCTACTGGGCGGCTGATACTGACTATCAGAGTCTGTTTGAGAAGCTGAGTCCTTTGAGTCAGCCGGTGGGGGATGGAAGGGTGTTAGAAACCCTTACTGAGGGCAATGCCCTGTCCCGAGTCTTACCAGAGTAGAGAGTGGATGGAGAAGAGAGGAATGGAGAGAAGAGAGGATAGGGAGCGAGAGAGTGAAGGAGTGATGTTACAGAGGGATATCCTTGGCTAGCTTCCCTGTGTTGTGGTCATGGCTGTGCCTCCTTCCCAAATGGCATCCTATTTCCTATACATAGGGCTCTGGTCAAAGGTAGTGCACTATATAGGGAATACTAGGGTGCCATTTGGTATGCACATTTATATGGGGTTTGCCGCTGTGTTGTCAATGTCGTGGTATTGTGTGAGCAGCGGTGCTTGTGTTATAGTGTCAGTGCCGAGGGGATCTGTGTGTGGTGGTGTACAGCTGCTCGCCTGTTGAGCTCCACAGGGCTGTCATTAAAGAACACTGAGATAACAGGGAACTAAATTGTTTAGGGAGGGAAATGGTGTCTCTGGGGTAAAGCACAGCAAGGGAAAGCGTATCAACTCCCATAAAAATGACACTATGGCACTATCCTCTAACTCTGCCTACAAGTGAGTTTATCCTCTCTAGGGTAGGGGGCAGTATTTGCACGGCCGGATAAAAAACGTACCCGATTTAATCTGGTTATTACTACTGCCCAGAAACTAGAATATGCATATATATTTTTTTGATTTGGATAGAAAACACCCTAAAGTTTCTAAAACTGTTTGAATGGTGTCTGTGAGTATAACAGAACTCATATGGCAGGCAAAAACCTGAGAAGATTCCTTACAGGAAGTGCCCTCTCTGACCATTTCTTGGCCTTCTACACTCTCTTTATTGAAAACTGAGGATCTCTGCTGTAACGTGACACTTCCTACGGCTCCCATAGGCTCTCAGAAGGCAGCAGAACGGGGAATGATGACTTTGCAGGCCATGGCTGAAAAACAGTAGCGCATTTGGATAGTGGTCGATCAGAGAACTATGAGACAGGGGGCGCGTGCACGAGCCGACACCGTGTTTTTATTTTTTCGTCTTTGAACGAAAACAGTCGGAATATTATCGCTTTTTTACGAGAAAAATCGCATAAAAATGGATTTTTAACAGCAGTTGACATGCTTCGAAGTACGGTAATGGAATAATTCGAATTTTTTGGTCACGAAACGCGTCGGGCGCGTCACCCTTCGTCACCCTTCGGATAGTGTCTTGAACGCACGAACAAAACACAGGATATTTGAACATAACTATGGATTATTTTGAACCAAACCAACATTTGTTATTGAAGTACAAGTCCTGGGAGTGCATTCTGATGAAGAACAGCAAAGGTAATCCAATTTTTCTTATAGTAAATCTGAGTTTGGTGAGGGCCAAACTTGGTGGGTGTCAAAATAGCTAGCCCGTGATGGCGGGCTATCTACTCAGAATATTGCAAAATGTGCTTTTGCCGAAAAGCTATTTTAAAATCGGACATAGCGATTGCATAAAGGAGTTCTGTATCTATAATTCTTAAAATAATTGTTATGTTTTTTGTGAACGTTTATCGTGAGTAATTTAGTAAATTCACCGGAAGTTTGCGGTGGGTATGCTAGTTCTGAACGTCACATGCTAATGTAAAAAGCTGTTTTTTGATATAAATATGAACTTGATTGAACAAAACATGCATGTATTGTATAACATAATGTCCTAGGAGTGTCATCTGATGAAGATCATCAAAGGTTAGTGCTGCATTTAGCCGTGGTTTGGGTTCATGTGACATTATATGCTAGCTTGAAAAATGGGTGTCTGATTTATTTCTGGCTGGGTACTCTGCTGACATAATCTAATGTTTTGCTTTCGTTGTAAAGCCTTTTTGAAATCGGACAGTGTGGTTAGATTAACGAGAGTCTTGTCTTTAAAATGGTGTAAAATAGTCATATGTTTGAGAAATTGAAGTAATAGCATTTCTAAGGTATTTGAATATCGCGCCACGGGATTCCACTGGCTGTTGAGTAGGTGGGACGATTTCGTCCCACATACCCTAGAGAGGTCATACAAACTTTCATATCCTACCATTCTGATAGATTGGAGAATGGTAGAAAATGTGGTTGTACTGTTCAGAATTTGGTTGTTATTCCATTGGTTACCTTGAGGCAGATGCCCCAGGGGCAGAGTGGCCCACACTCTGAATATGGCCCTTTAAATGTTAAATGAGCAATCACTACTAACACCTTTCTTGTGAATGACCTCATTACTGAGGGGCAAAGTGGATTGGATGTTTCTCACTGAAACATGGCTGTCATCAGACTGTAGTGCTTATCTTATTGAAGCTTCCCCAGATTACAGCTTTTCATACCCTATCAGAAAAGGGAAAAGGGTGGGGGGACAGCCTCTATTTTTACTAATGCTCTCAGAGGTAAGGACATTTCACTTGGCGACGTTTGGTATTTTGAGCATCATTTTATACTGTTTAAATGTCAGCCACCAGTGCTGGCCATAACCCTGTATAGGCCACGAAAGCAATGCCCCACTTTCTTTACTGATTTCTCTGAACTATTGTCTATTGTCCTTGAGAACTATGATAAACTCATTGTGTTGGGCGATTTTAATATTCATGTTGAGAAGGTGACGGACTCCAAGGTCATTGAATTTATGAATCTTTTGAGCTCTATGGACTTTATCCAACATGCTACTGGGCCCACCCATAACCACAGCCATACTCTGGACCTGGTTAATACCAAGGGGCTTTCTATTGGGCCCACCCATAACCACAGCCATACTCTGGACCTAGTTATTACCAAGGGGCTTTCTACTGGGCCCACCCATAACTACAGCCATACTCTAGACCTGGTTATTACCAAGGGGCTTTCTACTGGGCCCACCCATAACCACAGCCATACTCTAGACCTGGTTATTACCAAGGGGCTTTCTACTGGGCCCACCCATAACCACAGCCATACTCTGGACCTAGTTATTACCAAGGGGCTTTCTATTGACATATCCTCTATTGTTGATGTTGCTTTATCTGATCACCACTGGGGATGTTTTATTACCTTGTTGCCCAAAGTACAGGGTAATACTGAACCCATTAAACACTATCCTACCTCTGAAGTTGCTACAGATTTTATTGTATGAACAATACACCATCACATATTCTGCCTTCCTCTTGTGATGATTTTCTTGATAACTTTAAAAGCCAATTAAGGGCAACCATTGATGCCATAGCTCCAGTAGGGTTGAAAAAGGACACATACAAATGGAGAGGCCCTTGGGTAGGTGAAGAAACAAATCAATTAAAGAGACATTGCAGAAAGGCAGAGCGGAAGCGGAGAAAGTCAAAGTTACAGGTCTATTATGATATTCTGAAAGAGCAACTTGGCATATATAACAAGGCATTTGGAAATGCCAGACGGGCTCATTTTTCTAACTTGATCACTAATAATACGAGTGTAGTCTTCTTGACCATTGATTGTCTGATAAATCCAACCCTCACGCAAAGATATGTGAACTTTCGTCCACGTCTAAATGTGATGAGTTTGCGGCATATTTCAGAGATAAAATAGCAAACATTAGGCTGTGTATTAGTCAAAACCTGATGAGAAGTTTGACATGTGCCTTAGCCTACCACACAAAGGCACTAAGGAGTTATTTTCCCTGGTTGACACAGACATACTCAGGAAAGTGATATTACAATTTAAGCCTTCTACCAGCCTTCTTGATCCTATCCCCATCACCTTCTTCAAAAATAGTGTCACGCACTGACCTGAGAGAGAGGGTTTGTTTCTCTATGTGGTTAGGTCAGGGTGTGGGGTGGGCATTCTATGGTGTCTATTTCTTTGTGTTGGGCAGAGTATGGTTCCTAACCAGAGGCAGCTGTCTATCGTTGTCTCTGATTAGGAACCATACTTAGGCAGCCTGTTTTTCCTTTGGGTTTTGTGGGTAGTTGTTTTCCGTTTTGTCAGAGTGTACCTTATGGAACTGTTGTCAGTCGTTGTCTTTGTTTTGGTTGCATGTATTTTGCACTACGAAGCTTTTCGTTCGTTGTGTTGTTTATTGTTTTTTTTCTGGTTCACCTTTAAAATAAAAGATGATGAACTCAACTCACGCTGCGCCTTGGTCTTCCTTCAACGACGAACATTACAAACAGTTTTTAATTGCATATCTGAAGAAGTGCAATCTATTGTTAATCACTCCCTGTTCCCCTCTCTCTGTCACCTCTCTCTGTCACCTCTCTCTGTCATCTCTCTCTGTCACCTCTCTCTGTCATCTCTCTCTGTCATCTCTCTCTGTCACCTCTTTCTGTCATCTCACTCTGTCATCTCTCTCTGTCACCTCTCTGTCATCTGTCATCTCTCTCTGTCATCTCTCTCTGTCACCTCTCTCTGTCACCTCTCTCTGTCATCTGTCATCTCTCTCTGTCACCTCTCTCTGTCTCCTCTCTCTGTCTCCTCTCTCTGTCACCTCTCTCTGTCATCTGTCATCTCTCTCTGTCACCTCTCTCTGTCACCTCTCTCTGTCACCTCTCTCTGTCATCTCTCTCTGTCATCTGTCTCTGTCATCTCTCTCTGTCACCTCTCTCTGTCACCTCTCTCTGTCATCTCTCTCTGTCACCTCTCTCTGTCACCTCTCTCTGTCATATCTCTCTGTCATCTCTCTCTGTCATCCGTCATCTCTCTCTGTCACCTCTCTCTGTCACCTCTCACTGTCATCTCTCTCTGTCATCTCTCTCTGTCATCTGTCATCTCTCTCTGTCATCTCTCTCTGTCACCTCTCTCTGTCATCTCTGTCTGTCTTCTCTCTCTGTCACCTCTCTCTGTCATCTCTCTCTGTCACCTCTCTCTGTCATCTCTCTCTGTCATCTCTCTCTGTCACCTCTCTCTGTCATCTCTCTCTGTCACCTCTCTCTGTCACCTCTCTCTGTCACCTCTCTCTGTCACCTCTCTCTGTCATCTCTCTCTGTCACCTCTCTCTGTCACCTCTCTCTGTCATTTCTCTCTGTCATCTCTCTCTGTCACCTCTCTCTGTCACCTCTCTCTGTCATCTCTCTCTGTCACCTCTCTCTGTCATCTCTCTCTGTCATCTCTCTGTGTCACCTCTCTCTGTCATCTCTCTCTGTCATCTCTCTCTGCCATCTCTTCTTACCAAAATACCGTACAACAGACCACGTACAGTATACACCCTGCATGCCCTTATTGACAAACAAACAAATCAAAACAAAAGCAAAGCCCTTTCATGCTTTGTTATTTCAAAAAAAGATTTTGACTCAATTTGGCATGTGGGTCTGCTATAAAAATGGATGGAAAGCGGTGTTGGGGGGAAAGCATATGGACATTATAAAATCAATGTACACAAACAACAGGTGTGCAGTTAAAATTGGCAATAAACACAGATTTCTTTCTGCAGAGACAGGGAACAGTATGCAGCACTCTACTGGCCTCAAATGTCTACTGTTTGCAGATGGTTTGGTGAGGTCTGCGGTCCACTCACTAACCAACAATTCACAAAATGGGACAAACGCCCAACAATATGCGTTGTGCACAACGCAAAACCCCAAACACTGCATGTAGATCAGAATTAGGCCGATACCCGCCAGTTATCTACATCCAGAAAAGAGCTGTTCAATTCTACAACCACCTGAAAGGGAAGTGATGCCCACACATTCCATAACAAAGCCATCACCTACAGAGAGATGAACCTGGAGAAGAGTCCCCTAAGCAAGCTGGTCCTGGGGCTCTGTTCACAAACACAAACAGACCCCACAGAGCCCCCCAAGACAGAAACACATTTAGACCCAACCAAATCATAAGAAAACAAAAAGATAATTACTTGACACATTGGAAAGAATCAACAACAACAACAAAAAACAGAGCAAATTTCAATTCTATCTGGCCCTAAACAGAGAGTACACAGTGGCATAATACATGACCACTATGAACGACCTTAAATTAAGCATATCCTTGACTATGTACAGTACAGACAGTACAGTGAGCATAGCCTTTCTATTGAGAGAGGCCGCCATAGCCTGTCATCTCTCGAGAGCCAGGTCTGCCTATGAGCCCACTGCCCACAAAAAAAGAGGTGGAAACTGAGCTACACCTCCTAACCTCCTGCCAAATGTATGACCATATTAGAGAGACATATTTCCCACAGAACCACAAAGAATTTGAAATCAAATCGAACACTGATAAACTCCCATATCTGTTAGGCGAAATCCCGCAGTGTGCCGTCACAGCGGCAAGATGTGGAGCCCGTTGCCATGACAAAAGGACAACCAGTGGAGCACAAACAACATTGGAAATACAGCTTCTTCCTGTTTATTTATTCTCCCTTTCATACTTCAAATACTTACACGTTGTTACAACTCTGTACATAGACAATAATATAACATTCGAAAATGTCTATATTCTTTAAAAACGTTTGTGAGTGTAATGTTTACTAATGTTTCCCTTGTTTATTTCCCTTTTGTTTATTATCCATTCCACTTGCTTTGGCGATGTAAACGTATGTTTCCCATGTCAATAAAGCTTTTTGAATTGAATTGAGAGCGGAGAGAGAGAATGACATAGATGCCTGCTGTGTGGTGTGACGCGGCATGACCCTGAGGTCGTGACCCTGACTGCGCCCTATCCCCTTCAGACTGAGAGCGTAACAGACCCCAAACTCACTCTGTTTAATAACAGATATTACAGAGAGAAACACCAGTGTGACTAAATTACATCTGGCCTCAGTATATTCAGTATAAAATAGACACTACATTATATGAGTCAGACTCAATTATATGACTTTACAGGAACATTGCTGCATTAGAAAGCTGAAAGGAAGATGGATATGTCACAAATGGCACCCTATTCCCTATATAGTGCACTAATTTAGACCAGGGCCTATAGGGCTTTGGTCAAAAGTAGTGCATTATATAGAAAATACAGGTAGGGTGCTATTTGGGAGGCATCCTAAGTCTATATTGGAATGTTGACATTTACATCAAAAGAACACGGACTCCTTATGTGGTCCACTTCACAATAACTAACTTGTCATTTCAAGACAAATTGGAATAGAACACTTGAGTTGATCCCTGCCGTAGATGGGACTGTAACCGTTAGCGACAGCAATTCCAACCAATATGTCACAGCGTAATCTCTCATGGAGAGATCTATGTAAACATAACAGGTCCCGTAGAATCTGTCAGGGAGGAAAAGGATACTTGGGATAAGGAGCAGCATTCGTTCCAGTGTTTGGGTTTTTCCTCACTGGTTATTTGGATAAATCACGATTCCGCAGTGTGTTATCATCTTTTGAAATTCGGGAAGAGGAGAAACATTCGGTCTTAACTTGCAAAGAGAGAGAATGGAGCTCCTCGTTACAGTTCTGCTCCTTGTTCTAGAAACTCTTGATCTCTTAACATGTATGGACCCAGAACTTAATCCAGCAGCTAACCAATTATTTAAGACTTTAGTTCTGGGATAACCGAGACGTCCCAGCGTGACACTATATAAAACACACTGCCAGTCCCCTTGGGTGTACGCTTTGATTGGTCAGTCAGAAAATGATACCATTCTTTGTAACTTCTCTGAGTCTTTATTGGTTGCCTGAAAGCTGTTTCTGGGCAGGTTGGGGCTTGAAGCATTAGAGTTGCGGTTTTGACAACATGCTGAATAAATTGAACTCTAAGTTAACTCTAACTCCCTTTGGATAAAAATGCTCTGCTAAATGACCATGTGATTATTATACATCCGATGCGTCTGGTTCCTGACGTTGCGTTGAACTCTCAGTTGCTCAAATAAAACATCCACTTAAAGGGTAAATTGGCAGTTTAAAACCATAACAAAGCCGGCACCCTGCCATTGTTTTTGGTAAACAACTGAGGGATGGGGAACTTTATCCACTCTCAGATTCATAGAAAAAGATATGGATGCAATGACTGGTCATCCATCATATAAAGAGTACTGATATAATCATGTATTAAGGCTATACAATTGTTGCTATACAATTACAATGTTTACAAACAATGGAATAAAACGTATATTTTGGGTTCTGATGGGATACGACTGTTAATCTGAGCTCATGAGGCATTTATAAGTTATATTCATCAAGAATTGATGGGAATATATAATTCAATTAAAAGTTTTTAAAAAAAACTAAAAGTATGTGCCAATTGCAGATGTTCCCATTTAATGGCCATGTGATTATTGTGGACTGGTATGATTCCCCAGGGCAGGTGTACAGAGAGGATACCGCTGAGTCCCAAACGGCATCCTATTCCCTACATAGAGTACTAAAGTAGTACACTATATAGGGAATAGGGATTCCATTTGGGACGCAGCCTACATAGGCTGTTGGTCCTCTGAGGCTTGGAGGGCCCTGCTGGAGACTCCACTTTCAGGAAGGCCAAAAAAGATAATCAAGGACAACAACCACCCGAGCCACTGTCTGTTCACACCGCTACCATACAAGAAGGCGAGGTCAGTACAGGTGTATCAAAGCTGGGACCGAGAGACTGTAAAACTGCTTCTATCTCAAGGCCATCAGACTGTTAAACAGCAATCACTAACTCAGAGAGGCTGCTGCCTATGTTGAGACCCACTTTATTAAATGGATCACTAGTCACTTTAAACAACTTAGGACATCTACTTTGTGCATGACACAAGTAATTTTTCCAACAATTGTTTACAGACAGATTATTTCACTTATAATTCACTGTATCACAATTCCAGTGGGTCAGAAGTTTACATACACTAAGTTGACTGTGCCTTTAAAGAGATTGGAAAATTCCAGAAAATGATGTCATGGTTTTAGAAGCTTCTGATAGGCTAATTGACATCATTTGAGTCAATTGGAGGTGTACCTGTGGATGTATTTCAAGGCCTATCTTCAAACTCCGTGCCTCTTTGCTTGACATCATGGGAAAATCAAAAGAAATCAGCCAAGACCTCAGAAAAAATATTGTAAACCTCCACAAGTCTGGTTCATCCTTGGGAGCAATTTCCAAATGCCTGAAAGTACCAAATCAAATCAAATCAAAGTTTATTTGTCACATGAGCTGAATACAACAGGTGTAGACCTTACAGTGAAATGCTTACCTTCAGGCTCTAACCAATAGTGCAAAAAAGGTATTAGGTGAACAATAGGTAGGTAAAGAAATAAAACAACGGTAAAAAGACAGGCTATATACGGTAGCGAGGCTATAAAAGTAGCGAGGCTGCATACAGACACCGGTTAGTCAGGCTGATTGAGGTAGTATGTACATGTAGATAAAGTGACTATGCATATATGATGAACAGAGAGTAGCAGTAGCGTAAAAGAGGGGTTGGTGGGTGGCGGGACACAATGCAGATAGCCCGGTTAGCCAATGTGCGGAAGCACTGGTTGGTCGGCCCAAATGAGGTAGTATGTTCATGAATGTAGCCTTCCTTGTAGCTCAGTTGGTAGAGCATGGTGTTTGCAACACCAGGGTTGTGGGTTTGATTCCCATGGGGGGCCAGCACAGGAAAAAAAAAATGTATGAAATGTATGCATTCACTACTGTAAGTTGCTCTGGATAAGAGCGTCTGCTAAATGACTAAAATGTAAATGTATAGTTAAAGTGACTATGCATATACTATAAACAGAGAGTAGCAGCAGCGTAAAAAGAGGGGTTGGGGGGGGCACAATGCAAATAGTCCGGGTAGCCATTTGATTACTTGTTCAGGAGTCTTATGGCTTGTGGGTAAAAACTGTTGAGAAGCCTTTTTTTCCTAAACTTGGCACTCCGGTACCACTTGCCATGCGGTAGTAGAGAGAACAGTCTATGACTGGGGTGGCTGGGGTTGTTGACAATTTTTAGGGCCTGGATGGCAGGCAGCTTTGCCCCAGTGATGTGCTGGGCCGTACGTACTACCCTCTGTAGTGCCTTGCAGTCAGAGATCGCAAGCAATTGCCGTACCAGGCAGTGATGCAACCAGTCAGGATGCTCTCGATGTTGCAGCTGTAAAACCTTTTGAGGATCTCAGGACCCATGCCAAATCCTTTTAGTTTTCTTCACAACTGTCTTGGTGTGTTTGGACCATTCTAGTTTGTTGTTGATGTAGACACCAAGGAACTTGAAGCTCTCAACCTGCTCCACTACAGCCCTGTCGATGAGAATGAAGGCGTGCTTGGTCCTCCTTTTCCTGTAGTCCACAATAATCTCCTTAGTCTTGGTTACGTTGAGGGATAGGTTGTTCATCTGTACAAAAAATAGTATGCAAGTATAAACACCATGGGACCACGCAGCCGTCATACCGCTCAGGAAGGAGACGCGTTCTGTCTCCTAGAGATGAACATACTTTGGTGCGAAAAGTGCAAAACAATCCCAGAACAACAGCAAAGGACCTTGTGAAGATGCTGGAGGAAATAGCTACAAAAGTATCTATATCCACAGTAAAACGAGTCCTATATGGACATAACCTGAAAGGCCACTCAGCAAGGAAGAAGCCACTGCTCCAAAACTCCCAGAAAAAAAGCCAGACTACAGTTTGCAGCTGCACATGGGGACAAAGGTCATACTTTTTGTCCTCTGGTCTGATGAAACAAAAATAGAACTGCTTGGCCTGTTGTCCGGACCCCTGGCAGTCTCTATGTGGGTGCCACAAGGTTCAATTCTCGGGCCGACTCTACTCTCTGTATACATCAATAATGTCGCTCTTGCTGCTGGAGATTCTGTGATCCACCTCTACGCAGACGACACCATTCTGTATACCTCTGGCCCTTCTTTGGACACTGTGTTAACTAACCTCCAGATGAGCTTCAATGCCATACAACTCTCCTTCCGTGGCCTCCAACTGCTCTTAAATGCGAGTAAAACTAAATGCATGCTCTTCAACCGATCGCTGCCCACACCTGCCCGCCCGTCCAGCATCACTACTCTGGACGGTTCTGAGTTAGAATATGTGGACAACTACAAATACCTAGGTGTCTGGTTAGACTGTAAACTCTCCTTCCAGACTCACATGAAACATCTCCAATTCAAAATTAAATATTGAATCGGCTTCCTATTTCGCAACAAAGCATCCTTCACTCATGCTGCCAAACATACCCTCGTAAAACCGACCGTCCTACCTATCCTCGACTTCGGCGATGTAATTTACAAAATAGCCTCCAACACTGTACTCAACAAATTGGATGCAGTCTATCACAGTGCCATCCGTTTTGTCACCAAAGCCCAATATATTATCCACCACTGCGACCTGTACACTCTCGTTGCCTGGCCCTCGCTTCATACTCGTCGCTAAACCCACTGGCTCCAGGTCATCTACAAGTCTCTGCTAGGTAAAGACCCTCCTTATCTCAGCTCACTGGTCACCATAGCAGCACCCACTCGTAGCACGTGCTCCAGCAGGTATATCTCACTGGGCACCCCTAAAGCCAAATCTTCCTTTGGCCGCCTCTCCTTCCAGTTCTCTGCTGCCAATGACTGGAACGAACTGCAAAATCACTAAAGCTGGAGACTCTTACCTCCTTCTCTAGCTTTAAGCACCATCTGTCAGAGCAGCTCACAGATCACTGCACCTGTATATAGCTCATATGTAAATAGCCCATCCAATCTACCTCATCCCAATACTGTATTTATTTACTTATCTTGCTCCTTTGCACCCCAGTATCTCTACTTGCAGCTTCATCTTCTGCACATTCTACCATTCCAGTGTTTAATTGCTATATTGTAATTACTTCACCACCATGGATTATTTATTGCCTTACCTCTCTTATCCTACCTCATTTGCACATGCTGTATATAGATTGTTCTACTGTATTATTGATTGTATGTTTGTTTATTCCATGTGTAACTCTGTGTTGTTGTATGTGTCAAACTGCTTTGCTTTATCTTGGCCAGGTCGCAGTTGCAAATGAGAACTTGTTCTCAACTAGCCTACCTGGTTAAATAAAGGTAAAATATATATATATATATTTTTAAACCTGGTTAAATAAATAAATAAAATGACCATCGTTATGTTTGGAGGAAAAAGGTGGAAGCTTGCAAGCCGAAGAACACCATCCCAACCGTGAAGCATGGGGGTGGCAGCATCATGTTGTGGGGGTGCTTTGCTGCAGGAGGGACTGGAGCACTTCACAAAATAGATGGTATCATGAGGTAGGAAAAATATGTGGATGTATTGAAGCAACATCTCAAGACATCAGTCAGGAAGTTAAAGCTTGGTCACAAATGGGTCTTCCAAATGGACAATGACCCCAAGCATACTTCCACATTTGTGGCAAAATGGCTTAAGGACAACAAAGTCAAGGTATTGGAGTGGCCATCACAAACCCCTGACCTCAACCCTATAGAAAATGTGTGGGCAGAACTGAAAAAGCAGGCCTACAAACCTGACTCAGTTACACCAGCTCTGTCAGGAGGAATGGGCCAAAATTCCCCAAACTTATTGTGGGATCTTGTGGAAGGCTACCCGAAACGTTTGACCCAAGTTAAACAATTTAAAGGCAATGCTATCAAATATGAATTGAGTGTTTGTAAACTTCTGACCCACTGGGAATGTGATGAAAGAAATACAAGCTAAAATAAATCATTCTCTCTACTATTATTCTGACATTTCACATTCTTAAAATAAAGTGGTGATCCTAACTGACCTAAAACAGGGATTGTTTACTTGGATTAAATGTCAGGAATTGTGAAACACTGAGTTTAAATGTATTTGGCTAAAGTGTATGTAAACTTACGACTTCAACTGTACATATTCTCATTCACCCCTTTCGATTTGTGTGTATTAGGTAGTTGTTGTGAAATTGTTAGATTACTTATTAGATATTACTGCACTGTTGGAAATAGAAGCGCAAGCATTTCGCTACACTCACATTGCTAACCATGTGTACTTGACAAATAAAATTTGATTTGATTTGACTACCATGACCTGACTGACAGAAGCTGTGGGAGTCATGGAACTGTCTGGATCTGTGTCTGTCTATCTGGATCTGTGTCTGTCTGTTTGGATCTCTGTCTGTCTGTCTGTCTGTCTGTCTGTCTGTCTGTCTGTCTGTCTGTCTGTCTGTCTGTCTGTCTGTCTGTCTGTCTGTCTGTCTGTCTGTCTGTCTGTCTGTCTGTCTGTCTGTCTGTCTGTCTGTCTGTCTGTCTGTCTGTCTGTCTGAGGAGTAAAGGTGGTCTTTGAAGTAAAGTTAATCTTCTCTCAGAGGCATAAACATGCAGGGACACACAGACAGACTCACACACACTCTTACTATCTCCCAGCTGCTAATCCCATAAAGTCCTGATTGGTGGAGTGCTGCAGAGATGGTTGTGCTTCTGGAAGGTTCTCTCATCTCCACAGAGGAACTCTGGAGCTCTGTCAGAGTAACCATCGGGTTCTTGGTCGCCTCCCTGACCAAGGCCTTTCTCCCCCAATTGCCCAGTTTGGCCCGGCGGCCAGCTCTAGGAAGAGTCTTGGTGGTTCCAAACATCTTCCATTTAGGAATGATGGAGCCCACTGTGTTTTTGGGGACCTTCAGTGCTGCAGAAATGTTTTGGTACCCTTCCCCAGATCTGTGCCTCGACACAATCCTGTCTCGGAGCTCTACGAACAATTCGTTGACCTCATGGCTTCGTTTTTGCTCTGACATTAACTGTCAACTGTGGGACAGGTGTGTCTTCCAAAATATCATATTTACATAAGTATTCAGACCCTTTACTCAGTATTTTGTTGAAGCACTGTTGGCAGAGATTACAGCCTTAAGTCTTCTTGAGGCTGTAAAGCTTGGCACACCTGTATTTGGGGAGTTTCTCCCATTCTTCTCTGCAGATCCTCTCAAGCTCTGTCAGGTTGGATGGGGAGCGTTTCTGTGTGCTTAGGGTCGTTGTCCTGTCCTCTTGATCCTGATTAGTCTCCCAGTCCCTGTAGCTGAAAAACATCCCCATTGCATAATGCTGCCACCACCATGCTTCACCATAGGGATGGTGCCAGGTTTCCTCTAGACGTGACGCTTGGCATTAAGGCCAAAGAATTCAGTCTTGGTTTTAATCAGACCAGAGAATCTTGTTTCTCATGGTCTGAGAGTCTTTAGGTGCCTTCTAGCAAATTCCAAGCGGGCTGTCATGGGCCTTTTAATGAGGAGTGGCTTCTGTCTGGCCACTCTGCCATAAAGTCCTGATTGGTGGAGTGCTGCAGAGATGGTTGTCCTTCTGGAAGGTTCTCCCATCTCCACAGAGGAACTCTAGAGCTCTGTCAGAGTGACCATTGGGTTCTTGGTCAACTCCCTGACCAAGGCCCTTCTCTTCTGATTGCTCAGTTTGGCCGGGCGGACAGCTGTAGGAAGAGTCTTGGTGGTTCCAAACTTCTTCCATTTAAGAATGATGGAGGCCACTGTGTTCTTGGGGACCTTCAATGTTGCAGACATTTTTGGTACCCTTCCCCAGATCTGTGCATCGACACAATCCTGTCTCGGAGCTCTACGGACAATTCCTTCGACCTCATGGCTTGGTTTTTGCTCTGACATGCACTGTCAACTGTGGGACCTTATATAGACAGGTGTCTGCCTTTTCAAATCATGTCCAATCAATTGAATTTACCACAGTTGGACTCCAATCAAGTTGTAGAAACATCTCAAGGATGATCAATGGAAACAGGATGCACCTGAGCTCAATTTAGAGTCTCATAGCAAAGGGTCTGAATACTTATTTATTTAAATAAGGTATAAAAACCTGTTTTCGGTTTGTCACTATGGGGTATTGTGATGTCATTATGGGGTATTGTGATGTCATTATGGGGTATTGTGATGTCATTATGGGGTATTGTGATGTCATTATGGGGTATTGTGATGTCATTATGGGGTATTGTGTGTAGATTGATGAGTACAATGTTTTTTTTTTATCCATTTTAGAATAAGGATGTAACGTAACAAAATGTGGAAAAAGGGAAAGGGTCTGAATACTTGCAAAATGCACTGTATGTAACGATCGTCTGGAAGAGGGGACCAAGATGCAGCGTGGTAAGTGGTCATAATGATTTTTAATGATACACTTCAAAAAACAAACAGGGAAACCGAAAGCCAACAGTTCTGTCGGTGCAAACCACACAACAGAAACAACTACCCACAAAACCCCAAAGGAAAACAGGCTGCCTAAGTATGATTCCTAATCAGAGACAACGATAGACAGCTGCCTCTGATTAGGAACCCTACTCGGCCCAAAACAAAGAAATACAAAAACATAGAAAAAGGAACATAGAACGCCCACCCAATGTAACACCCTGGCCTAACCAAAATAAAGAACAAAAAACCCCTCTCTATGGCCAGGGCGTTACACTGTAATACCTGGCCTTGTTAGTTACAGTTCAGAATAGATTTTTTTTTACACCAAGGTCAGTTTAGTAAAATCTTGCCTTGTGTCTGCCCTGTCTTTAGTTTAGTATATCACCTGACCATGTAGTAGGAAAAATAAAAAAGAATGTCATTTAATAGGGACAGGAAAACTCTACTGCACTGAAACAGAGTTTTATACTTATTGTGACTGTACTTCCCCCATAAAGGGAACATTGATTTAGTTCCAGTATACTGCCCTACCAAGAAAAAAAGGAAGCAAACTGCTCATAGCGTGGAACTGAGAAAAACAGCTTTTATTTACCTTGGTTTTACAGTAACTTTATACAGTTATCGCTAACATGACCTCCATTTTCTACAAAACACAATACAATAGAGGCAGGATACTTGTCCACATGAATAAGCTTGTATTTCATGTTGCAGAAATGACATGAACACATTTTCGACCAAGTGAGCAGTTACTGGAGTGAACCATTATCTTACTGTCTGCACTAGATATTCACTGTCTGCCTGACTGTGTTTGACTTGGCACATTCATTGTGGGTATAAATAAGGCCAGGTACATTGGCGTCTAACAGAAATCCCATCATTCATCAGCCTGAGGTGTTCTGCACCTGACCTTGAGACATTTATTCAGCCATCAACTGGCAGTACTTGTTAGAGAGAGAGTGATAGGGAGGCAGAGAAAGAGGTGTCACGAACCGGCTCCTAGCCCGTAAAAAAGAGGGAGACAACCTTAGAGATAACGGACTAACAAAAATATATTTATTAAATAAAGTCAACTACATCCTAGTAACAATGGTGTGTGTAGTCCGTAGAGTAAGTGAGTGGATGGGTACATAGATGGGGATAATGAGGGGTGTTGAGAGGTGCCAAAGCAAACAAAAAGCCACAAAGTTACACAACTAAAATCCAACAGTGTGTCTGCGTGGAGAGAGTCTCCTCAAATGAATGGGGGAAAGGTGCGTGTGTCCCAATTCGCTGACGGCCCTCCCGGCTCCGCCCACCAACATCCTATTAAGGAAAACAAAAGCAAAGAGAAAGAATTCGGCAGACAGAGTGGGAGGGGAAAGAGGAAAGAGGCAGAGAAAGAGGAGAGAGAGAGAGAATGAGAAGGAGCGAGAGAGAGAAAGAGGAGGGAGGGAGAGAGCGAGTGAGAGAGAGAGAGAGAGAGAGAGAGAGAGAGAGAGAGAGAGAGAGAGAAAGAGAGAGAGAGAGAGAGGTGCTCACATAACTTTCATTAGTTGGCTAAGGTTAGCATGCTAGCTAGTTACAGTGCCTTCAGAAAGCATTCTCACCCCTTTGCTTTTTCCACATTTTATCATGTTGCTAGGGCTGTGTTGACCATATTACTGCCACACCAGCAGTAATGAGACATGACTGCAGTAAAATTCCACATGTCTGTTGAGTCACTATAATCTATTTTTATGCACTCTGGTTTTGCGTTGGTAGTACCCGTCCCTAATGGCCTGGCACTCAGGGCTCTATTGTCCCTCCATCAGGTCCTAATGGCCTGGTACTCAGGGCTCTATTGTTCCTCTGACCACTCTGACATCAATGCAAATGCATTCTAAATCACATCAAACACTGATTATCAAAACATTATCCTGCTTTTAAAAGACACCTTTCTGTGAATTATCAATTTGAAGAAAGAAGTTCAACAGCAGGTTGAAACTGAGTGTAAAACATGTTCTTTGTGGATGTTGTTTCAAAGCCTAACACAACTAAATGGACAGCGCTTTCTAAAGTGATGATTCATTCAAAACAGCCATATGCATATTTTATTTTATTTTACCGTTATTTTACCAGGTAAATTGACTGAACACATTCTCATTTACACCAACGTCCTGGAGAATAGTTACAGGGGAGAGGAGGAGGGGGATGAATGAGCCAATTGGAAGCTGGGGATGATTAGATGGCCATGATGGTATGAGGGGTGAAATATATAAAGATCATCTCGTCAAACAAGTGAGGCTCTCCAGTCTCCAGGCTCATCCGTTCCTCATTCAACATATTTTATGCTACTTCACTCATCCTGCTTTAAATGTCTTCCATCCTAGCTGTTTTACATTCCCTGAGACCAACTTGAAATATTTCCAAGCTCACATATTGTCAGATTGTCAATAAACAGCCGCACTAGTGATCTCCTTTCTGTATCACCAAATTTTATGCAAGAAAGGACACTCCGGATGCTAGGCTTTAATTAGATCGTTCAGTGCAGATGTGATATGCTGCCAGACCGCACCGGAGTGTCACTCCATACATCTAGTAAAGGCAGATCAAAGTTGAATCAATGTCTTTGAAGATCACATAATGATTCATTAGTATTCTTTATAACATAACCTACTTTAATATCATAGTATAACGTTACTGTCACACCAAGAAAAACAGCATCTAATTTCTGATGAGATTTAGGATGGTTAGATGAATAGTCCATCAACAATAAATATCATGCGGCCAAAACTCAACAGCGCGCGAGTGTAGGCTACAAGGCAGAATGTGCTTTGATTGGAACAAAATACACGATGGCTACGTATATATTTTTTTGGTATCGATGAAGGTATTTGATTGGGGAATGGGGATCCATTTTTATGATGGGGAAATTATAATCAAATGGGGATGGGGATCCATTTTTATGATGGGGAAATTATAATCAAATCAAATTTTATTGGCTTACATACGCGTGTTTAGCAGATGTTATTGTGGGTGTAGCGAAATGCTTGTAATGCACACCATAATACACACACACGCACTCACACACACAAACACTTACACACACACACACACACACGCACACAAACACTTATACACAATACACACAAACACTTACACACAATACACACACTCACTTTGCTTGTACTCATGTTATAGCATGTTATGTTAACGCTTGACTTTTGTATGAATAATTTTTAATAAAAATGTTGTATCTAGTTGTCATGTATTCATTATCTTTAACTGGTTAAATGTTTGTAGTTTGCATGTTTCAGTAATGATTAACATTGTCGTAAATCTTAAAGCTTGATTTATTTTTTGGTATATTTGGCATTTTATACATATTCTGTATTTCCACTGAAGAAAGCAATAATTAATCAGCACAGTACCGTAAATAAATGGACACTTCCGGTTATAAAATGGGGGGGTGAGGACCACCCTACCGAAAGTGGCTATGCCATTCTGATAACTGATAATCTGCTAGGTGGTTGCTACTCTTACATCTAGATGTTCCGCTAGCGGAACACCCGCTCCAATATCCAATGATGGGCGTGGCGCGAAATACAAATTCCTCTAAAATCCGAAAAATTCCATTTTTCAAACATATGACTATTTTACAGCATTTTAAAGACAAGACTCTCGTTAATCTAACCACACTGTCCGATTTCAAAAGGGCTTTACAGCGAAAGCAAAACATTAGATTTTGTCAGCAGAGTACCCAGCCAGAAATAATCAGACACCCATTTTTCAAGCTAGCATATAATGTCACAAAAACCCAGAAGACAGCTAAATGCAGCACTAACCTTTGATGATCTTCATCAGATGACAACCCTAGGACATTATGTTATACAATGCATGCATGTTTTGTTCAATCAAGTTCATATTTATATCAAAAACCAGCTTTTTTACATTAGCATGTGACGTTCAGAACTAGCATACCCCCCGCAGACCTCCGGTGAATTTACTAAATTACTCACGATAAACGTTCACAAAAAACATAACAATTATTTTAAGAATTATAGATACAGAACTCCTCTATGCACTCGATATGTCCGATTTTAAAATAGCTTTTCGGTGAAAGCACATTTTACAATATTCTCAGTAGATAGCCCGGCATCACAGGGTTAGCTATTTAGACACCCACCCAGTTTAGCACTCACCAAAATCAGATTTACTATCAGAAAAGTTTGATTACCTTTGATGTTCTTCGTCAGAATGCACTCCCAGGACTTCTACTTCAATAACAAATGTAGGTTTGGTCCTAAATAATCCATAGTTATGTTCCATCAGCGACGTTTTGTTAGTGCGTTCTAGACACTATCCGAATGGTAAATAAGGGTCGCGTGCATGGCGCATTTCGTGACAAAAGATTTCTAAATATTTCATTACCGTACTTCGAAGCATGTCAACCGCTGTTTAAAGTCAATTTTTATGCCATTTTTCTCGTTAAAAAGCGATAATATTCCGACCGGGAATCTGCAATTAGGTAAACAGCCGAAAGAAAATAAATCACGGGGTCCACTCGGGCACGAGCATGAAGCCCTTTGTCCTCTGATAGACCACTTAGCAAAAGCGCTCGTGTGTTTCAGCCAGGGCTTTGAATTACGTCATTCAGCTTTTTCCCGGGCTCTGAGGGCCCATGGAAGCCGTAGGAAGTGTCACGTAACAGCAGAGATCCTTTGTAATGGATAGAGAGAATCAAGAAGGGAAAGAAATGGTCAAACAGGGTACTTCCTGAACAGAATCTTCTCATGTTTTGGCCTGCCAAATGAATTCTGTTATACTCACAGACACCATTCAAACAGTTTTAGAAACGTTGGAGTGTTTTCTATCCAAAGCTAATAATTATATGCATATTCTAGTTTCTGGACAGGAGTAATAATCAGATTAAATCGGGTACGTTTTTTATCCAGCCGTGAAAATACTGCCCCCTATCCTTAAGTCCCCAGGACATTCACAGTATTAGTCACGACTGCCTTCTCTTCTTTTGCACCAGAGGCATGGAATAGTCTACAATCCATGCTTCATCTAGATATGTTAGTGCCACTGAATGAATTGAAAACATTGATGGGAGACTCTGTTACAGAGGAGTGTTAATGCTTTTTTTTAGGCTGGATCATGTTGTTGTATGTTTTAATTCTGTAATGTATTGATTGTTGCTGCCTTCTTGGCCAGGTCTCCCTTGAAAAAGAGACTCTGGGTCTCAATGGGCTTTCCCTGGTTAAATAAAGGTTAAATAAAAAAAATTGGAGTTTGGGCTGTTTGTTGAGACGTTGTAGTCTAAACCGCCTGGTATGTGTGAATACCCATTAGCTGTCAGCATGTCCAGTTGTTAGGTACTAATGTGCTCTCATCCTTCTAGACCTATCTGCTGCCTTTGATACTGTGAACCATCAGATCCTCCTCTCCACCCTCTCCGAGTTGGGCATCTCCGGCGCGGCCCACGCTTGGATTGCGTCCTACCTGACAGGTCGCTCCTACCAGGTGGCGTGGCGAGAATCTGTCTCCGCACCACGTGCTCTCACCACTGGTGTCCCCCAGGGCTCTGTTCTAGGCCCTCTCCTATTCTCGCTATACACCAAGTCACTTGGCTCTGTCATATCCTCACACGGTCTCTCCTATCATTGCTATGCAGACGACACACAATTCATCTTCTCCTTTCACCCTCCTGATAACCAGGTGGCGAATCGCATCTCTGCATGTCTGGCAGACATATCAGTGTGGATGACGGATCACCACCTCAAGCTGAACCTCGGCAAGACGGAGCTGCTCTTCCTCCCGGGGAAGGACTGCCCGTTCCATGATCTCGCCATCATGGTTGACAACTCCCTTGTGTCCTCCTCCCAGAGTGCTAAGAACCTTGGCGTGATCCTGGACAACACCCTGTTGTTCTCCACTAACATCAAGGCGGTGACCCGATCCTGTAGGTTCATGCTCTACAACATTCGCAGAGTACGACCCTGCCTCACACAGGAAGCGGCGCAGGTCCTAATCCAGGCACTTGTCATCTCCCGTCTGGATTACTGCAAGTCGCTGTTGGCTGGGCTCCCTGCCTGTGCCATTAAACCCCTACAACTCATCCAGAACGCCGCAGCCCGTCTGGTGTTCAACCTTCCCAAGTTCTCTCACGTCACCCCGCTCCTCCGCTCTCTCCACTGGCTTCCAGTTGAAGCTTGCATCCGCTACAAGACCATGGTGCTTGCCTACGGAGCTGTGAGGGGAACGGCACCTTCGTACCTTCAGGCTCTGATCAGGCCCTACACCCAAAGAAGGGCACTGCGTTCATCCACCTCTGGCCTGCTCACCTCCCTACCTCTGAGGAAGCACAGTTCCCGCTCAGCCCAGTCAAAACTGTTCGCTGCTCTGTCACCCCAATGGTGGAACAAGCTCCCTCACGATGCCAGGACAGCGGAGTCAATCACCACCTTCCGGAGACACCTGAAACCCCACCTCTTTAAGGAATACCTGGGATAGGATAAAGTAATCCTTCTAACCCCCCCCCCCCTTAAAAGATTTAGATGCACTATTGTAAAGTGGTTGTTCCACTGGATATCATAAGAAGAATGCATCAATTTGTAAGTCACTCTGGATAAGAGCGTCTGCTAAATGACATAAATGTAATGTAAATGTTATGAGCTTTCCTGTCTGTTCTCTAACATAACATTTGATCACTGTCCAATCAAAGTTCCATCAAAGGTATTTATAAAGCCCTTTTTACATCAGCCGATGTCACAAAGTGCTTATACAGAAACCCAGCCTAAAACCCCAAACCGCAAGCAATGCAGATGTAGAAGCACGGTGGCTAAGAAAAACTCCCTAGAAAGGCCAGAATCTAGGAAGAAACCTAGAGAGGAACCAGGGTCTGAGGGGTGACCAGTCCTCTTCTGTCTGTGCCCGGGTGGAGATTATAACAGAACATGGCCAAGATGTTCAAACGATCATAGATGACCTGCAGGGTCAGATAATAATAATCACAGTAGTTGTAGAGGGAGCAACAGGTCAGCACCTCAGAAGTAAATGTCAGTTGGCTTTTCATCGCCGATTATTCAGAGTTAGAGACAGCAAGTGCGATAGAGAGAGGGTCCAAAACAGCAGGTCCGGGACAAGGTAGCACGTCCAGTGAACAGGTCAGGGTTACATAGCCGCAGACAGAACAGTTGAAACTGGAGCAGCAGCATGACCAGGTGGACTGGGGACAGCAAGGAGTCATCAGGCCAGGTAGTCCTGAGGCATGGTCCTAGTGCTCAGGTCCTCCTAGATAAGAGAGAGAGAAAGAGAGAGAGAAAAAGAGAGAAAGAGAGAGAGAAAGAAAGAGAAAGAAAGAGAAAAAGAGAGAGAATTAGAGGGAGCATAATTAAATTCACACAGGACACCGGATGAGACAGGAGAAATACTCCAGATATAACAGATTGACCCTAGCCCCGCGACACAAACTATTGCAGAATAAATACTGGAGGCTTAGACAGGAGGGGTTGGGAGACACTGTGGCCCTGTCTGACCAAACAGGCAGGATATAACCCCACCCACTTTGCCAAAGTACAGCCCCCACACCACTAGAGGGATATCTTTAACCACCAACTTACCATCCTGAGACAAGGCCGAGTATATAGCCACGAAGATGTCCCCCACGGCACGAACCCGAGGGGGAACCCAGACAGGAAGATACCGTCAGTGACTCAACTCACTCATGTGACGCACCTCTCCTATGGATGGCATGGAAGAGCACCAGTAACCCAGTGACTCAGCCCCCGTAATAGGGTTAGAGGCAGTGAATCCCAGTGGAGAGAGGGGAACCGGCCAGGCGGAGATAGCAAGGACGGTTCGTCGCTCCAGTGCCTTTCTGTTCTCCTTCACACCCCTGGGTCAGACTACACCAAATCATAGGACATACTGAAAAGATGAGTCTTCAATAAAGACTTAAAGGTCGAGACCGAGTCTGCGTCTCTCACATGAATAGGCAGACCATTACATAAAAATTGAGCTTTATAGGAGAAAGCCCTGCTTCCAGCTGTTTGCTTAGAAATTCTAGGGATAGTAAGGAGGCCTGCGTCTTCTGATTGTAGCATATGTGTAGGTATGTATGGCAGAACCAAATCGGAAAGATGGGTAGGAGCAAGCCCATGTAATTCTTTGTAGGTTAGCAGTACAACCTTGAAATCTGCCCTAGCACTGGAGTAATATCATCAAATTTTGGGGTTCTAGTTAATATTCCAGCAGACGTGTTGAGCTGAAAAAAAGCTGTCCTTGAAATATTTCTGATATGTTCGTTCACAGTTTTATTTGAGACGACTGTACAACCGTCAAGATTAATTGTCAGATCCAACAGAAGATCTATTTGTTTCTTGGGAACTGGAACAAGCATCTTTGTTTTGTCAGAGTTTAAAGTAAAATGTTGCCGCCATCCGCTTCCTTATGTTGAAAAACAGGCTTCCAGTGAGGGCAATTTTGGGGCTTCACCATGTTTCATCGAAATTTACAGCTGTGTATCGTCCGCATAGCTGTGAAAGTTAACATTGTGTTTCCGAATGACATCACCAAGAGTTAAAATATACAGTGAAAACAATAGTGGTCCTAAAACGGAACCTTGAGGAACACCAACATTTACAGTTGATTTGTCAGAAGACAAACCATCCACAGAGACAAACTGATATCTTTCCGACAGATAAGATCTAAACCAGGCTAACCGATTTTTATACTCTGACATCCTTGGGTAGGTGGAGGGAGTCTGTAAGAACATCTAGGAATCTTTGGGTTGTCTGAGATTTATAGCACGGCTTTTGAATGATCCTTGGTTGGGGTCTGAGCAGGTTATTTGTTGCGATTGCAAACATAATAAAATGGTGGTCCGATAGTCCAGGATTATGAGGAAAAACATTAAGATCCACAATATGTTTTCCATGGAACAAAACTAGGTCCAGAGTATAACTGTGGCAGTGAGTAGGTCCAGAGACATGTTGGACAAAACTCACTGAGTCGATGATGGCTCAGAAAGCCTTTTGGAGTGAGTCTGTGGACTTTTCCATGTGAATATTAAAGTCACCAAAAATTGGAATATTGCCTGCCATGACTACAAGGTCTGATAGGAACTCAGGAAACTCAGTGAGGAACGCTGTATAGGACCCTGGAGGCCTGTAAACAGTAGCTATAAAAAGTGATTGAGTAGGCTGCATAGATTTCATGACTAGAAGCTCAAAAGATGAAAATGTATTTTTTTTTTGTAAATTCAAATTTTCTATCGTAAATGTTAGCAACACCTCCGCCTTTGCGGGATGCACGGGGATATGGTCACTAGTGTAACCAGGAGGAGAAGCCTCATTTAACACAGTAAATTCATCAGGATTAAGCCATGTTTCAGTCAGACCAATCACATCAAGATTATGATCAGTGATTAGTTCATTGACTATAACTGCCTTGGAAGTGAGGGATCTAACATTAAGTAGCCCTATTTTGAGATGTAAGATATCACAATCTCTTTCAATAATGGCAGGAATGGAGGAGGTCTTTATTCCAGTGAGATTGCTAAAGTGAACACCGCCATGTTTTGTTTTGCCAAACCTAGATTGAGGCACAGACACTGTCTAATTGGGGATAGCTGAGCTGACTACATTGACTGTGCTAGTGGCAGACTCCACTAAGCTGGCAGGCTGGCTAACAGCCTGCTGCCTGGCCTGCACCCTATCTCATTGTGGAGCTAGAGGAGTTAGAGCCCTGTCTATGTTCATAGATAAGATGAGAGCACCCCTCCAGCTAGGATGGAGTCCGTCACTCCTCAGCAGGCCAGGCTTGGTCCTGTTTGTGGGTGAGTCCCAGAAAGAGGGCCAATTATCTACAAATTATATCTTCTGGGACGGGCAGAAAACTGTTTTCAACCAGCGATTGAGTTGTGAGACTCTGCTGTAGAGCTCATCACTCCCCCTAACTGGGAGGGGGACAAAGACAAATATTCGATGCCAACACATCTTTCTAGCTGATTTACACGCTGAAGCTATGTTGCGCTTGGTGACCTCTGACTGTTTCATCCTAACATCATTGGTGCCGACGTGGATAACAATATCCCTATACTCTCTATACTCGCCAGTTTTAGCCTCAGCCAGCGCCATCTTCAGATTAGCCTTAACATCGGTAGCCCTGCCCCCTGGTAAACAGTGTATGATCGCTGGATGATTCGTTTTAAGTCTAATACTGCGGGTAATGGAGTCGCCAATGACTAGGGTTTTCAATTTGTCAGAGCTAATGGTGGGAGGCTTCGGCGTCTCAGACCCCGTAACAGGTGGAGGAGAGACCTGAGAAGGATCGGCGTCTCAGACCCCGTAACGGGTGGAGGAGAGACCTGAGAAGGCTCGGCGTCTCAGACCCCGTAACGGGAGGAGTAGAGACCTGAGAAGGCTGGGCCTCTGACTCTGACCCGTTGCTTAATGGGGAGAACCGGTTGAAAGTTTCTGTCGGCTGAATGAGCGACACCGGCTGAGCATTCCTACAGCGTTTCCCTCCAGAAGCCATGAGAAAGTTGTCCGGCTGCGGGGACCGTGCGAGGGGATTTATACTACTATCTGTACTTACTGGTGGCACAGACGCTGTTTCATCCTCTCCTACACTGAAATTACCCTTGCCTAACGATTGCGTCTGAAGCTGGGTTTGCAGCACAGCTATCCTCGCCGCAAGGCGATCGTTCTCCTGTATATTATAAGTACAACGACTGCAATTAGAAGGCATCATGTTAATGTTACTATTTAGCTTCGTCAGGTGGAGGTCCAGTAGAACCATATCCAGATAAAGCGTCCGGGGTGAAAAAGTTGAATGAAAAAAGTAGAGCGAGGAAAAAAATATATATAAACTGGTAATTAAAAAGTAAAAACAGTAAAGTTGTCAGGTAGCAAAGAAACATTAGCAACAAATCGCACAGCAGCACGTAAACAAGTCTATTGTTGATTGTGATGTTTAGCCAGAGGCTGGAAGTGTCTCTACCTGTGAGACACAAGGTGTCTGTCTCCAAACTACTCTACAACTGGGTTTTACATGACTGTGGTACCGTTCTGCTGAGGAAAGGTGACAGCATTGTGTTCACCCCAAAATATACAATTAATGTTGATGATATAGGCTAGTGTAGATTTGGGTGGTAGAGTATAATTTGGACAGAGATACAGAGACCCACTGCAACACAGTGGAAGGTGCTTTCCAAAACAGGTCAAATGAGAGTACATTTAAATACCTAGTCAGTTGTACCACTGAATGCATTCAACTGAAATGTGTATTTCCACATTCAGCCCAACCCCTACTGAATCAGAGAGGGGGAGCTGCCATAATCAACATCCACAGCACTCAGGGAATAACTACCTTGTTCAGGGGCAGAACGATAGACTTTTAACCTAGTCAGATCAGGGATTTGATCCAGCAACCTTTCAGTTACTGGCCCAATGCTCAAACCATTAGGCTACCTGCTACCCCATATGGACCAGTAGAGTACATAGAGATGGTAGGTTTTAACCTACATGAGAACATACCAGTAGAGTACATAGAGATGGTAGGTTTTAACCTACATGAGATCATACCAGTAGACTACATAGAGATGGTAGGTTTTAACCTACATGAGATCATACCAGTAGACTACATAGAGATGGTAAGTTTTAACCTACATGAGATCATACCAGTAGAGTACATAGAGATGGTAGGTTTTAACCTACATGAGATCATACCAGTAGACTACATAAAGATGGTAGGTTTTAACCTACATGAGATCATACCAGTAGACTACATAGAGATGGTAGGTTTTAACCTAAGTTCAGTACATGTATGTTTTGCACGTCCTTGTATGTCAGATTTACTTGGGTTTTTGTGTGTTTGCCACTCTATACAAGTGTCAGTATGTTTTTTTTTGTCGCATGATTCATTGAGTGTGCATTTCTCTCCCTATGGTTGCTTGCTAATTTTGCTCCAGAATTGTGTTCCATTTGCTCTCTCTATTTCTCTCTCTTTCCTTCTATCTCTCCCTCTATCTCCCTCTATCTTTCTCTCCCTTTCTCTTTCTCTCTCTCTCTCTCTGTCTCTCTCTCTCTGTCTCTCTCTCTCTCTCTCTCTCTCGCTCTCTCTATCTCTCTCTATCTCTCTCTCTCTCTCTCTCTCTCTCTCTCTCTCTCTCTCTCTGTCTCTCTCTCTCTCTCTCTCTGTCTCTCTCTCTCTCTTTCTCTCTCTCTCTCTCTCTATCTGTCTAGCACACATACACACACAGTGAGAAGCAGAGGGATGACAACATATAATCTAAACACCAAACAGCTAGATCAAATATAATCAGATGTCTCTTCTCTGAGGTGGAAACATGTTTTATTACTGGCTACAGGGCGATTAATATGCATAAGGTGTGCGTGTGTGTGTGCATGCCTGTGTCTATGTATGTGTGATGTGACTGGAATTAAAATGTCAACGGTCTGTGTTTCTCCTCTTACTCAAACCCGCCGTCGACACATCACACTCTCTATAAAGTTGATAGACTTGAGCGTTGTATTTAATGCTCTGGAACTAAACGGGTTGTAGCTAAGTGCTCAGTAAAGCCACGTAATAGGCCTACAGATGTGATGTCATCGGTTGTGACCAATCGTGTAATTTATTATTAATTGTTCATTTCCAGAATAACCTGTATAAATAAAGGTTCAATGAAAATAATGTGTGAAGTGGTGCATGGGTAAAGAGGAGAGGGGGGGGGGACTCGGGGCTCTTTTGAAGATAGGTCCGTCCCCCGCCCCGTCCCCCCCCGCGATGAGGGAGAGTTCCGAGGCCGCGGGGACGACAGGTGACCTTTAACCTCGCGTCTATGTCTTCTTATGTCCGTGACGTCACCTCTACTGGCTCTCTAACCTGCATATTTATTCTTACTTGAACTCTGACCTAAACTCTCATACAGTGTTTACCTGTACACCTTCACTCTCACCTACTCTTCATCATTCTCATTTTAACCGCAACCTTCATCTTTTCAAAACCTACCTTACCTCAATCTCTCCTCTCCCTGCAGATCGAGGAGATAGTGACCCGTATCCAGGATGAGACTGAGGGTGTTCCCATCAGAACTGTCAAGAGCTTCCTGACCAAGATACCCAGCGTCGTCACAGGTGAAAAGTGTAGAGTTGCAGACAGACGTGTCTTTGTGTGTGGCTGCGTCTGTGTGTGTATCTGGCACACACACACACACACACACACACACACACACACACAGAGCCACGGATATCAAGAGAGAGAAACACAAACGGACGCATGTAGGCAACATTTCTGTAGTCGAGAGGATAGTCTCTGTTTCTCTCCCTCTCTATCTCTCTCTCTCTCCATTTCTCTCCCCGTTTCTCTCCCTCTCTCTCTCCATTTCTCTCCCTCTCTCTCTCCCCCTCTCTCTCTATCCCTCTTTGTTTATCTCTCAATGTTTCTCTCTTTCTCTCGCTCTCTCCCTCTCTCTCTGTGTTTCTCTCTCTCCCTCTCCCTATTACTCTTGCCTTTTCCAATGCAGAAGTTAAAGCTTTTATTTTACACAGGGGAGGTTTATATTGAGTAAATAGTAACTGCACTATTTTCACTCTTTGGTTTAACTCTGCCGAAGTAACTCTGCCAAAGTAAAGAAAAACCTACGCCTGGCGCAGCGGTCTAAGGGACTGCATCGCAGTGCTGAGGCGTCATTACAGCCCTGGGTTCGATCCCAGGCTGTGTCACAACTGGCCGCGACTGGGAGAAATATGAGGTGGCACAGAATGTTCCCAGTGTCATCCGGGTTAGGGGAGGGTTTGGCCGGCCGGGATGTCCTTGTCTCATCGTGCTCTAGCGACTCCTTGTGGCGGGCCGGGTGCCTGCAAGCTGACCTCAGTCGTCAGTTGGACGGTGTTTCCTGTTACGAACCGGCTCAGAGTTCGCAACAAAAGGGAGACAACGTGGAGACAAGGAGTATCAAAAATATATATTTATTAGATACCATAACTAGCACAACCAAAAACAAGGTGTCTGCATGGAGAGAGTCTCCCCAATGACTGTGGAAGAGGTCTATTTATCCTGGGACACACCCGAGCCCAGGTGTTTCCCATCAAGCTGACGACCCTTCCAACTCCGCCCACTGGCATCCTAATAAGGAACAAGAGCAAAGAGAGAAAATACAGCAGACAGAGCGGGAGGGTCGTCACACACCCCCCCATAAAACCGGGGACCAACAAGGGCCCCGGAACAACGTACCAGCCTCTGCATCCCAAATTGACACTGGCCTCTGCGTCCCAAATTGACACAGCCCTCTGCGTCCCAAATTGACACAGGCCTCTGCGTCCCAAATTGACACAGGCCTCTGCGTCCCAAATTGACACAGGCCTCTGCGTCCCAAATTGACACAGGCCTCTGCGTCCCAAATTGACACAGGCCTCTGCGTCCCAAATTGACACAGGCCTCTGCGTCCCAAATTGACACAGGCCTCTGCGTCCCAAATTGACACAGGCCTCTGCGTCCCAAATTTACGAGAGGTTACATGTTCACCTTCCACTTGCCCCAGCCAACCTCCTTCTCCCCAAACCTCAGCAACCTTTGCGCACAGGAAGCAACATTTAAGAGGAAAGGAGAACACAAGACCAGGAGGGAACAGACAGGAAAGTTAAAACATGACAAAACCAAACAATGGTCAGTCACATAACACTCAGGAACAGGGCACACAAGAGACCGCATCTCCCAACGGTTCATAGTCACTCCAACGGTTCATAGTCACTCCAACGGTTCATAGTCACTCCAACGGTTCATAGTCACTCCAACGGTTCATAGTCACTCCAACAATTCTGCTGAGCACACCAGACCACAACAAGAGAAAATACAATCACACCGGGCACCACAGAAAAGAGAGGAGATATGGAGCTTCCCCAAAACCTACAATAACTCAACCCTAGTCTTCATGCAGATTTGCGGTGGGTAATTATGCACTGTAGCCCGCTGGCAAAGAAGTAACCCCCCAGCACGCTGGTAGATTCCACCAAGCCACGGATGTGCCCCCGAGACAACTGCTCAGTCCACAGACACCACACAAAAATAACAAACATTAACAATGCCCAACATATTCCAAAATGAAACACGTCGCTAAGCCTATCAGGGGAAAAAGGCTATAGCTCCGGGTAGTAAGTTTCACTACCCTACCCAAATCTCCCACCGAGGTACACAGCTGATTGTACTCACCTCCTCAGACCAACGTCCCAACAGCAAGTAGAACAAGCGTTTCCAGGCTAGGCAGGGGCCTGGAAACTAACCAATGTATTCTCTCCAACACAGCACACAAACCAAACCAACAAAGGCAACCAGTACTGAGCACCAAACTCAAACTAACAAACCAAGCACCTCTATTTAACATACCTCCACGTTTTCTCCCAAACACAAGTTCAAGATCCTGGATGAGCTCCCACTTGTTACGAACCGGCTCAGAGTTCGCAACAAAAGGGAGACAACGTGGAGACAAGGAGTATCAAAAATATATATTTATTAGATACCATAACTAGCACAACCAAAAACAAGGTGTCTGCATGGAGAGAGTCTCCCCAATGACTGTGGAAGAGGTCTATTTATCCTGGGACACACCCGAGCCCAGGTGTTTCCCATCAAGCTGACGACCCTTCCAACTCCGCCCACTGGCATCCTAATAAGGAACAAGAGCAAAGAGAGAAAATACAGCAGACAGAGCGGGAGGGTCGTCACATTCCTCCAACACATTGGTGCGGCTGGCTTCTGGGTTAAGCGAACAGTGTGTCAAGAAGCAGTGCAGCTTGGCAGGGTCGTGTTTCAGAGGACACATGTCATTTGCATGGCTCTCGACCTTCACCTCTCCCGAGTCTGTTGGGGAGTTGCAGCGATGAGACAAGACTGTAACTACCAATTGGGGAGGAAAAAGGGGTAATAAGTACAATAATAATAATAATACAAAAATTATAATTATAATACGCTTGTGTGTGTGTGTGTGTGTGTGTGTGTGTGTGTGTGTGTGTGTGTGTGTGTGTGTGTGTGTGTGTGTGTGTGTGTGTCATCTATAACAGTCGTCTCTGTCTCTTGTCTACCAGGTGCAGACATAGTGCAATGGCTGATGAAGAACCTAGCCATTGATGATCCTGGTGGGTACACGTCATGAAGACTATTTGAAAATATATATATATATATATATTCAATGACAATTAAAGCTTACTAAACATGTATTAAACATATAATACACCATTTATAAACTCTTAATAGTTACATGTTTGAAATTGTCTCTTCCTTGTAGTGTTACTGTACGTGGATATGATTCAGGATAATGAGTTTTGTATTCAAAAGCTGAAACATCTTAATAAGCCTTCAGTAAAGTATGAATCTGTTATAAACTGACTGTTGACATCTAGTGGAAGCCATAGGAACTGCAATTTGGGTCCTAATAAATAGGGTAGAAAAGCATTGGAAAATCCAATGACCTCAATTTCTTTTTCCCTGGATGGATTGTTCTCGGGGTTTCGCCTGCCAAATCAGTTCTGTTATACCCACAGACATTATTTTAACAGTTTTAGAAACTTTAGAGTGTTTTCTATCCAAATCTACCAATTATATGCATACCCTAGCTTCTGGGCCTGAGTAACAGGCCGTTTACTTTGGGCATGCTTTTCATCCAGATGTCAAAATACTGCCCACTAGCCTTCAGAAGTTTTAATAAGCATTCAGTAATGTATGAATCTGTTATAAACCAGTAATAAGGCCCGAGGAGATGTGGTATACGACCATTATATCACGGCTAAGGGCTGTTCTTGAGCACGACGCAACGCGGAGTGCCTGGGTACAGCCCTTAGCCGTAGTATATTGGCCATATATCACAAACCCCCGAGGTGTCTTATTGCTATTATAAACTGGTTACCAACGTAATTAGAGCAGTAAAAATAAATGTTTTTTTCATATCCGTGGTATACGGTCTGATATACCACGGCTGTCAGGCAATCAGCATTCAGGGCTCGAATCACCCAGTTTATAATTGTAAGTAAATCACTGACTGCGTCCCTTCCTTTTCCTGTAGCTGAGGCGATGCACATCGGGAGTCTGATTGCTGCTCAGGGATATTTCTTCCCCATCTCTGATCACGTCCTGTCACTCAAAGATGATGGATCCTTCTATCGCTTCCAGGTGAGCAGTAAGACCAGATAAGGCTACAAGGCAGCTTCCAGGTGAGCAGTAAGGCCATATAAGGTTATAAGGCAGCTTCCAGATGAGCAGTAAGATCATATAAGGCTATAAGGCAGCTTCCAGGTAAGCAGTAAGACCATATAAGGCTACAAGGCAGCTTCCAGTTAAGCAGTAAGACCATATAAGGCTACAAGGCAGCTTCCAGGTGGGCAGTAGGACCATATAAGGCTACAAGGCAGCTTCCAGGTGGGCAGTAGGACCATATAAGGGTATACGGCAGCTTCCAGGTAAGCAGTAAGACCATATAAGGCTACAAGGCAGCTTCCAGTTAAGCAGTAAGACCATATAAGGCTACAAGGCAGCTTCCAGGTGGGCAGTAGGACCATATAAGGCTACAAGGCAGCTTCCAGGTGGGCAGTAGGACCATATAAGGGTATACGGCAGCTTCCAGGTAGGCAGTAGGACCATATAAGGGTATACGGCAGCTTCCAGGTGGGCAGTAGGACCATATAAGGGTATACGGCAGCTTCCAGGTGGGCAGTAGGACTATATAAGGGTATACGGCAGCTTCCAGGTAGGCAGTAGGACCATATAAGGGTATACGGCAGCTTCCAGGTGGGCAGTAGGACCATATAAGGGTATACGGCAGCTTCCAGGTGAGCACCACCATATAAAGCTATGACTGTATAAGGTTAGAAGGAAGATAAAATGAGATAAGGAGGGATTAGATAGAGATCCCAGCAAACAAAAATTGGTTCTGCGAATGTTCCCAGGACCTTGTGGTTGTGGGATAGGTGTCTTAACATTCCCCCTTCAACGGCTAAAACGCCCCAAATGTCATACATGTCAGAATTCTTCAGGAAGGATATCTGCACTGAGGAGCCAGATGGAACTGCCAGTGAGGGAAACTGCACCAATGTGACCAGTTGTTCTCTCGCGCTACTTCCTGGTCTCTTGATGGCATCCTCTGTCCTTTTTTGTCTCCATCTCAGTCTAGAGAGGGAGATATGGCTTCTCCAAAGTGCTGCCCCGTGTTAATCTGACTGATTGAGAGGTACAAATATACTGTAAAGTACCAGTTACTTTCGAATTCAGTCATGGAACCAAATGAAAAACCAACCTGATCCGTACGACACAACACCACACCCGTTAAGATACTTCCTCTGTTTCTACAAAGGAGGTCTGTGACCCTCATTAATAATGAATGGTGGAATATCCTGTGAAATATTTATCACAAAGAGAACAGTTAAGGGGGTCTCTATACACAAAGCCTCTCAGAGTAGCAGTGTTGATCTAGGATCAGGTCCCCTTTATAATCCACATAATGTTATTCACTATGATCTTAAAGGCCAAACTGATCCCAGATCAGCATTCCTACTCTGAGATGCTTGTACCAGGAAGCCCAGAGACCTTCACAGAGGGAAAACAAAACATTCTATTCCATGTACGGTATACTGCACTACTTTTGACCAGAGCCCTGTGGGCTCTATTGGCCCTGGTCAAAAGTAGTGCACTACATAGGGAATAGGGTGCCACTTGGGATGCACACGATGACATTTCACCTCCTACCTACGTGGAGGGAACGCATCTCCGCCACAGCAGCCAGCCAGCCAGTCAGAAAGCTGAATAAAATAACTGAATGATTGGAGAGAACGATGCAGGCGTTGACCTTGATTCTTCCTCTTAAAGTGAAGACGAGTCTGTGAGTAATAACACATTTGTGAGTGCTTATATTTGTCCTATTTTACACATGTGAATTGGAAATGTTTTATTTTTTTGTGCATATTCTAACGCTCGCTGAGATACCCTTAGAGAGTGGGGTCATGGTCGCCAACGGCAACCCTGGAGCAATTGGGGTTAAGTGCCTTGCTCAAGGGCACATCGGCATATATTTCAGCTTGGGGATTCAAACTAGCAACCTTTCAGTTACTGCTCCCATGCTCTAACCACTAGGCTACCTGTCACCCTGGTGGAAGTAAAGGGGAGGAGGTGGAGTGTGTTTTGAATTTATAATGATAATCAACAGTACAAGTTATTAGCATTTCATTTGTTTAGCAGAAAGACAAACAGAACAACGTACAACAGAGAAAATGTTGTTGTCTGTCGGAAGCTTTCGCAGCATGACAAATGGAAAGCAGTCTACTGTATATTTATTTCTGTTGAATCAACTATACTGAACAAAAATAGAAATGCAACAATTTCAAAGATTTTACTGAGTTACAGTTCATATGAGGAAATCAGTCAATTGAAATAAATGTATTAGACCCTAATCTATGGATTTAAAACCAGTCAGTATCTGGTGTGACCACCATTTGCCTCATGCAGCGCGACACATCTCCTTCGCATAGAGTTGATCAGACAGTTGATTGTGGGCTGTGGAATGTTGTCCCACTCCTCTTCAATGGCTGTACGAAGTTGCTGGATATTGGCAGGAAATGGAACACGCTGTCGTGCACATTGATCCAGAGCATCCCAAACCTGCTCAATGGGTGACATGTCTGGTGAGTATGCGGGCCATGAAAGAACTGGGTCATTTTCAGCTTCCAGGAATTGTGTACACATCTTTGCAACATGAGGCCATGCACTATCATGCTGAAACATGAGGTGATGGTGGCGGATGAATGGCACAATAATGGGCCTCAGGATCTCGTCAATTTGTGCATTCGAATTGCCATCGATAAAATGCAATTGTGTTCTTTCTCCGTACCCTAACCCCACCGCCACCATGGGGTACTATGTTCACAACGTTGACATCAGCAAACCACCCGCCATATATGTGCTCTGCGGAGGCCAGTTGGACGTACTGCCAAATTCTCTAAAATGACTTTGGAGGCGGCTTATGGTAGAGAAATTAACATTAAATTCTCTGGAAACAGCTCTGGTGGACATTCCTTTAGTCAGCATGTCAATTGCACGCTCCCTCAAAACTTGGGACATCTTTGCCATTATGTTGTGTGACAAAGCCTTTTATTGTCCCCAGCACAAGGTGCATCTGTGTAATGATGCTGTTTAATCAGCTTCTTGATATGCCACACCGGTCAGGTGGATGGATTATCTTGGCAAAGGAGAAATGCTCACTAACAGGGATGTAAACAAATTTGTGGGCAACATTTGAGAGAAATACATTTTTTGTGCATTATGGGAAATTTCAGCTCATGGGACCAACACGTTACATGTTACATTTATATATTTGTTCAGTGTATATATCTTTACAAAATGACAAATGTTTTTACTGTAAATTATTGCCTCTTTAATATTGCCCCCATGCCTTTCAACTCTCAATAATACCTTAATTCTCTCCATTCCTCTCTTCTCCTCCCCTCTTCTATCCAAACATCTCTCTATTCCTCTCCTTCTCTCCTGCCCTCTTCTGTCCACTTCTCCCACACTTGACCCTCAGGCTCCATATTTCTGGCCTTCTAACTGCTGGGAACCAGAGAACACAGACTATGGTAAGTCCATAAAAAAAGTAAAACAGAAATTCCCTTTCAAATCAAAGCTCTGTGATGGGTGGAAATTCTTTGTCTATGGTAAGTCATTCACTGTAGGGGCTAGAAATCATAACACTACCTCCTATAGGACAGTGTCCCCATCCCTCCTGAAGAACATTATAGATAGCCACAGCTCTCAGAACAGTCACAACTAGCAGACTACTCAGCTCCAGTGGATACCTCCCTGGGTGAGCAGGGAGGAACTAAATATAATCAGGGACTAGGACCGGGAGAGGGTGAAGAGGGGGAGGATGGATGGATGGATGCGGGGAGAGGGAGAGTGGGATGGATGGATGGATGGATGCGGGGAGAGGGAGAGTGGGA